>NC_068309.1:28349752-28557504 GCF_025860055.1 Xyrauchen texanus | reverse complement strand
GGGTGTTTCTTCAACTGTGGACACTTTTGAATTTCTTCAGTCTTGTTAAAAAAAGTCTTTTTGTTTGTCAAACTTTTGTATTTTTGTATGTTTTTTTACTTTTCTTTTGAAAGTCGTGAAAATTTCCACCAGTGTCATTTTCAGCTAATTTCAAATTCTGTATTGAGTTTAACAGAATTCTTTGGTGGTGATGGTGATTGAAATTACATTTTTAATGTTTTTAAAATAAAATGTCTTACTTCATTTGTGTGGCTAAAGCAAATTTTATAGTTAACATTTTATGTATCCTAAATATAATTAAATCATATTTTCAAATTTTTGTGATTTTCACACTAGCACTTTTGGTGCGCACCCTGAGTCAAATGACTAGGGATGCATTGATACCACTTTTTCCCATCCGATTCCGATCTCAGAAATCTCAGTATCAGCTGATACCGATCCCGATCCGATACAGTGTTGTTCTTTGCATAATCAGTTTAGAATATCTTTACATTATTGTGTGGAATTACTTGGGTGTACTCTTTAATATGTAAAGAAACACAAACCTCTAACTACACATTATTTCAATATAAATGTAGAGCTTATTAAGAAACACTTTATTATTAACTAGTATACTGGATAATGTAGCAGCAAAATTAAGAGTCATCAGGACAAGAAGCCATTTTTTATTTAAACTTTTTGCAAACTTTTTTCAACTTGTATCTGGACTTTAAATGATTCAGATCTCTTTTTTGTTAAATTCAGTTGTAAGATATCAGATCAGATCACACAGTTATTTTTTTGGAACCCATTCAACTTAAATATTATTATAATTTGTAAACAAATAATAATATATTATAATAGTAATATATCTCAATCGTGCACCTTTAACTTTTAAACCCTCACACTTTATTTTGACATTCTGAACTTTGCAGGACGTCCTGTAAGAGTGTCTGTTTGTAGGCAAGTTCACAGTAGTTTAATTCTCTTCTTATTTAAATTCTGATGAAATGCACCCCCAGTGCCATTCAAAATGCACATTATAAGTTAACCGAACTATTAAGCATCTACATCTGAGATTGTGGTTCGTTAGTAGCACTCAAATATTGCGCACCGCTGTGAAGGCTAAAAATAGGTGCGTGTGTGTGTTTGTAAACAGGGCAGCACCATTCACAGACGCGCTGGAGTTGAGCTTGCATTTTATATATTTACTTATTTAAACACAGCCTTTTTTGATTCACGGAGCTATCGCACATCTTCAAGTGGCTTTGAATAAAATGCACGAAGATGAACAACTATAATTGTGTTTTTATGATTCTTTTATGTCATTTTTTGAGCTTGACAACAAACATGACTAACACACAGTTTCAGATTTGGATCAGGTACCGATACCCGATCCGTTTAAAAACGTCAGTATCATAGCCGATACCAATCCAGGTATCGGATCGGTGCACCCTACAAATTACGTCAAAATTCGGTTCATTTGAAATATTTGAATGCTGTTTTCTGAACTTGGGTGCACATCCGCTAACTGCACCGGAGTCTGCTTTAAAAGGTAGTCTGGGGTACAGTTCATGTGAACTCCAGTACGGTTCAAAGCTGATATGAATGCAATCTTACCAAAACGCGGAAGTGAACCGCTTGTGATGACATATAATTTTCATCTTTGCAAGCTTGCGATTGCAATTATTATAGTATAATGCATTTCAAAATCACAGATTTCAGAGAGCAGAGTTTTGTATGGAGTTTTGTGTTCCTTGCCACAGTCGCCTTTGTCTTGCATTATTATTATTATTGAATTACTTATTTTTAAACACAATTCAGAATCGTATTTTATCTAATTACACAATGATGACTCATAGACATTATAGACATTACAGTTTTATCGTCTGTTAATGCCTGATCTTCTGTAAAGCTGATTTGAAACAATATGTGTTGTGAAAGGCGCTATACAAATAAAAATGACTTGACTTGACCAGTAGGTGGTGAAGAATGTGAATCGCCAAAAACAAAAACTTTAATATAGAAAGTATGGGTCTGGCACAAGGCTAAAACAGTTCAATCTAGACATAAAAGGCATTTTGAAAAGTACCAAAAATAAAGACCTTTATTTAGTAAAAGGAAAAATGGAAATCAGTTTGTTTTAATAAAAATCATCCCCTGGGATATGAAAGCGTGTTAAGATGAAGAAACATCCATACATGAGAATATGTTGTTGTCGTCTTGAAGTTACAAGATTGAAAAATGTGTATGTTAAAAGTATTTAACAGCTGTGTTGTAGGGGTAGATTTACAAGGATAACAAAAAATGTATTTCAGTCTGTTCCTCACACACTACAATATATGGCTTCCGAAGACTTGGAATATAGCACATGAGTTCTATGGACTACTTTAAGTTATGTAAACATTCACCATCTCCTTTTTATAAATGGTGAATAAATGATGAAAAATAATGACATTTTGGGTGAACGATTCCTTTACAATATACTCCACAAAAAGCCACACCCTGCAGCCCTGTAACAACAGGAATAATGTTAAACAAACCTTTAAACTTTAGGTCAGTGTTTTGTCAGGAAGTTTAACATTGTTCCTGTACCAATCCTCAACTTGGCAGCAAATCAAGACAATATGCAAAACACATTTCATACTCTATTACACATGAGGGGGCGACCAGTACCTTGACAGATTGCTCACAATGATTCCAAAGTAAAATTCTCATTTTCTCATAGTCTATCCCACATTCGTTCTTTTTTAGCTTCCATGAATGGTCTGTCATGTGGTCATGATGTCACTGCAGAAGCAGGCTGTTCAGTTGGGGGTGGTTGAGGTCATAGTCACATTCCATGCTTGAATACTAATGTGAACAGCAGCTTTATTTTCTATCAATTGGGTCACAAAAGACAAGGGTGCATTTTGCTAATGATCATTTCTGATTAGGACACTCAGATGTTTTCAGACAGTCGTTAAATGGCCGACTGCAAACTGGTCTCCCGGGAGGATGGTTAGCTCCTTGAGCTGAAGTGCTGGATGTGAATAATATTATGAGTGTTATTTATCTCAGGCAGAAGAATACGAGAGCGAATACGTCTCGCAAGGTCAAAGCTCTTCAAAAGTGCTCTGATACACAAAACAGTCACATATACAATTAGTTTTTCTTCAGGCAATAGTTAGCTGTTGTAATCCTTTTTAAAGTTTTCAATAGACAGTTCCTGAAGAAAACCCTAAACAAACCAAGATTCTCTTACGGTAACATCTGGCTTCTGATGTCCATTGAAGATCAAGTGAACACTGATGCTAATTGTGCCCACAAGCTGGGAGGCTGAGAAGTGCCAGCTCAAAATAACCCAAAACCTCTCTAAACCAGTCAAGGCGGGTAGACTGGCTGAAACCAGTAAACAAACATAGGCTGTGTTAAACTGTTTGGTTTTAGGTACACCAGACCAAAACACAACATACTCTGGTCTTTTCAGCACTGTAGAAAGGGTCCCCTTAGCTTGATGACATAATACGACACCACAATTCAACAGCATTTAAATATAGTGCCACATCTATCTGAAGGAAGCAGCAAAATCTGAGGTGGCAGACGATGAAAGAAAATGGAGGTGGTGTAGTTTCTGCCTCTTTTGTGCACCTGGAACATTGAAGCTTCACACCCACATGGCATACAGTTTCCTGTCATCTTTCTGTTGTCATTTAGTGGGTGAAGTCAAGCTACTCTGACATTTTCCTTACTGAAGGGAAGATCTGTGCCACCTGCTGTCATACACATGCAATTAAACCCTTCAGTGGGAGGGAACTGAACCTGATGGTCTATCAAGTGCTACCAAGGACCAACCGTCATGCATGTGAAAACTTGCAATGAGTCTAAGAGACCGTTCTAGGATCCATCTGCACTGTTTTTCAATTGTTTTTCGAAGTAAACATTTCCTAGATGGTCTACTTTGACCATTGATCTGCATCTCGTGGTTTTAGAAATGTTACATTTTGCCCCACTTTATTTGGTGCCACATGTCATCATGACATATGCCATCAAAGTACAGCGAGTGCGAGTCATGACAAGCCGCTTGGCTCAGCTGCTGCAGTTGTTCTAAAGCTGCACAAGCTCTAATGATGACACAGCTTATTCGTGATTGGGCAGATATCTCAGATGAAAACCATGAAACCCATGAAACCAAGTTTCATGGGCCGAGTTTACAATGGCATCCTACTGATACTATAACTACTTCTGCATTGTCAATCTATGACAGAAATAGTAAGAGCAGTATGGTAGCATACATTTAAAAATATGTTTATTCTGACACCTTAAATGCACATTTGCAATCCCTTGGCCAAGAATTCACACCTGCATTTGTGTACTTGCATAAAGAATGTTTCTGGCCAAAGTTCTGAGGATAAGCTATCAGCTTTTGGAGTTGTATTACAATCGTGATATCCTTACATCTTTTACAACTGTTTACTTCTCCAGTCCACATAAGTTTATGTGGGATAGAGCATGAAATCTGTCAGAAGGATCTAATTTGTTGCTCATCCCCAACAAGGAAGCATCTGGAACTAGTTACAAGAGAAAAACAAATTACTCAGAAAACTGAAGCAACCTCAAATCTAATACATGTTCTCCAGGATAACATGCTAAAATCTTGATTTTAGACACCAGTTTACATTATTGGAATGACATATAATTCCTATGACAGAATAGTGTGCCAGTAAAGAAACAAGTTTGTGTATTATAAAGGGGAAACCAAAACATTGGAAAGTAAAATCAAGACATTTCTTATGTCATTCCAAATATGTAATTGAATGGAAACATACATATCTTTTGTGTTCCAGGGAAGAAAATCATAAGGGTTTAAGCGCAACATTAAGGTGGAGAAAATTATTTTTGGGTGACTGACCCTTTAAGGCCAGTTAATGCATCAGGTGGGAGGTGGTAGCTTGCATAGATGCTGTGTTATTCTCTTCTTGGAGGTGATTGGCAAAAGCTCTAAAAGGAAGGCGTGAAAGCCTCCAGACCAAGCCGGCTCCATAGGGGAAGCGAGCGCTCTAAGACAAGCTCTTGCAGAGTGACATTTAGCCAAGAAGTGCAAGTGAAAGCATGACCAATGAACTTCTGTTCTGGATTCAAAATGCCAATGTGTCCATTTATTCTCCAGACCAGACCAAACGCAAAAAGAGTGGAACTGAAATGTATCAAGTGCAAACAGCCACTGGAACCTGTGGCCAGACAATATAATGGCTGCTTGACATTTAAGTATGAAAGGTTAAGGGAAAGAATCTTGGTAAACAGGACGCAAAACTCACACAGATGGACATTGCACATGATCTTAACCGCTTTGATCAGTGTTGGGTGTAATCTGATCCGGTTACTTTTGTCTAAAAGTAGTGTAATATTACATTTAAATTCTTGATATCAGATTATATATAAATACTTTTAATAAAGGTATTTACTTTTAAGTATATTTCTTGGGTTATCCATATTTGAAAAATATTATTTATGCAAGTACATTTAAAATATGAATTAATATGTTCATTTGTACAATACATCTTCCATTTCTGTGAATCTGAAGGTTGTGTGACTATGAACAAGGAGAAAATAGACATTATTTTGAATTTGAGTGGAAAAACAACTTTTGTTATGTAATTACCTTTCCAATTAAGTAATCAGTAAATTAATCAGATAACATTTTTAGAGAAGTCATTACTTTTAGTAACTTACCCAACATTGTAAATGATCATAGCATTTTTTGTATTCTGAACTAATGTTTCAAGCTAAACTCTAAAAATAGAAGACCTAGTGTGACAATTCAAATATTCTATAAAATTTAACAAATATATAAATCAAATAAGTATCACATACTCATGTTCACATACTCATTTCCTAGGATAGAAAAGTAACATCAAGGTTCACTTGAGATGACAACTTTAATATGAGGAAGTGCAAATGCATTTTCAGAGCTGAGGCAGAGGGGAAGACTATTAGCGAATAAGCAAATAAATTTGTCCTTTTCCTCACATAAAGCTATTGTATGGCTTTAGAAGACTTAAGTAAACGGTAAACGAGTCATATATAATACTTTTGTGTTAGTTTTATGGTGTTATTTTTATTGGTCACTGGGTGCTGATTGAGGGCAAATAAGAGAGTAAATAATTACAAAAATATATTTTTGGGGTGTATCACCCTAGTATCTTTTCATAACTAAAATATCTTTATATCTTTTCATTCTAGTAGAGTTGTAAAATCAGACCATTTTATCACCAGTCTCCATTTTGTGGTAATCATTCATCTCTATGCCCAAATTGAAGTACTGCCCTTTACACAAACACAACTACAATGTTTGCATCTTATGGATTGATTTCCACTTGGATTTGGGCTTTCTCCCAAACCACACAATCCAAAGACACACACAACTCTCAATGATTAATAATTCACTCAGACACTTTTAAAAGCATTTCACTGAAACACTGGATCATAACTCATTAATTCAGTAATCATGTCACTGTTAATTAAATGTGAACAATGTTTGGAGTTGTTTTGTGCTAATTATTTGTGTGTGTGTGTGTGTGTGTGTGTGTGTGTGTGTGTGTGTGTGTGTGTGTGTGTGTGTGTGTGTGTGTGTGTGTAGACGACATAAAATAGGTTCATGCCTCCTCATCCACACCCTCGTTTGTCTCATTAAGAGCCACAGTCCATAAATATACAATCTTGCTGAATAGTGCCAATCATAGTTGTAGCAGGTTACCATTGGCAGGTCTAACGAATGCTAGACTTCAGCTGAGCTAAATGCACTTCAGAAAAGTGGACACACAAACAAGTCTTAAAGAGAAATCATCAAACAACTACAAGACATCACCACAGTCCATTTTCATGAATCACCTATAGAACTCAGCTTGAAGGCACATTTTGAGCGGGCTGTACAGGAAATAATCAATGCTCTCCAAACAACGTGTAGACAGAAAACTTGTTTCCAGCTCTGACAGACACCATAATAAACTAAATTAATTATCAGTCAATCGCTGTACACAGCTTTCCTTTACTACGCTGATAACTAATGGCACGCTGATGGCACAATCGCCAAGCAGCAGAAAATCTCTATTCAAACCACAAAATCACATAAAAATATCACACTTCAGGTCCCAAGTATAACAGATGAGTGCCAGACATCTGAAGGGATAGTTCCCCCAAACAATTTTAATTCTGTCATAATTTACTGACCCTCATATTGTTCCAAACACATATGACATTCTTTCGTCTGTAGAACACAAAAGGAGCTGTTTGGCAGAATTGTATCCTTAGGGGGAAAAGTAATTAAGGCTTGGAACAACATGAGGGTAAGTAAATGATAAGCCACAATGTGCGACGTGCAGTCTACAGTCTGCTTTAGCATGAACAAGAACAACTGGGTCTTTCATCACCAGGAATATTAAACAGCACTCTCCAGTAACTGCACCATCTAACCATGGCTTCAACTTCAAGGCCTGAAAGTGCTTTCTACACAAAGGCAAATTAAAAATACAGACCCTCTTGCTAGAAATGCTAGAAATATGATGAAAAACTAATCCAGACAGCACTTTAAATAACAACAGGCTTGCTTCGGGTTACCCTCTCTAAAGTGTCAAGAGACAACAACACCTGTGTAAGGTGTGAAGAGGAACAAGACAAACTAAAAGGAATCGTCCAGGTTTAATGCAACTTAAGCTCTATTGAAAACATTTGTGGAATACAGTTAATTACCACAGAAAATAATTTCGACTCATCCCTCAGTGTGTTATTTACATGGCCTGCTTTCTTATTATTTGAACTATAATAAAGCTATAACGCATTAAATATAACTGCATTAAATATATAACATTGGGGTGTTTCCTTTAAAGACGCTCAACACCCAAGTTTTGCTTCAGCGGAGTGGCAGCTCCAGCTCCACTTAATCCACAACAAGACTGCTTCTGTTTTTACTTATTTGGCATTTTTGTATAATTCCCTCATACGTTGCGATCTACATCACCTGAAGCTGTTTGGAAAGTTTAGAGTGCATCGGAACTGTGAGGTGTTTTCTTCCTCTTCCTTAGTCAGGCACAAGCTGCAGTGCTCCTCTCGCACCATCATTAGATGTTACGTTAAATGAGATCAAACGTCTATTCAACAATTACAATTTTTTTAGACAATTTTTCATTGTTAATGACATCGACTAATCATTTCATCCCTAAGGTTCAAAATTTTCATTTTTGGGTGAACCATCCCTTTAAGTTACTGTTAAGTTTAAGTTTGGCTTGCCACGCTAAAAAAACTGTATTGTTTAGGCTGGTCAACCTAATGCTAATTGTAAAGCTAATCTGACAGCACATAGTGGACTTAGTGGACCTTTAAGGTAGCACTGACTGACTGAAGGCAAAGGGAACAAAACTGAAAGTCAGAATGGAGGAAAAGCCGTAGCAGAGTAATCCTAGTATATCCAATAATGGTTTGTGCCAGTGGCCCTAAATGGATTTTACCAGCATCTGCAACTGAAATCACACAGCCTAAATGACAAACAAACACAATTTGTACCATCATTTCACACTGAATACTGACTAGCTATCTGTCTGATGGAGAAAACAGCATGTTGAAACCACAGATGACTTGGCTTGTAGTTACAGTCTATGTGTACTAGCCAGCTATTAGGAAAAAACAGGATGCAATGCATATGGATTTCATTAGTGAAAACAGTCTTTTTCTGAATATTTAAGGAATCGCTCTAAAGGAAAAGCTGAGAACTGTCCTTCATAAGGGAGGCGACGCTAATATCTATAATAGAGTCAGCACCCTGCTTCTACTTGGGCATGGCACAGATTTGTTTCCTGGTCACCGGAACCGTTGTCACACTATATACCTAGCAGTGGGACTTTTGTCCCAAAAATGGCAACTGTATGCTTCCCAATTGCTAATTCTGGAGGCATGCAATACTAGTGTGAGTTAAAAAAATAAATGAAGTTAGAGTTTTTCTAAGACTGGGAGACTGACGGAAGGTGCACTTGTCAAATCTACTCTAAAACTGATGCTAAATAGGGCACAGGTCAGTGTCAGAATTTAAATTCTATTGAGAAGCCTGTACTACTACATCAGATAAACACAGAATTCATTATAGGGGCAATTTTAGGTCCTATATTTTGAATTCCGGGGACATTTAGACACTTTTGGTGGCATTTTTGGCCCGGACCCCACTCCATTTCTTTCTCTGTGCATGGGTTATCGTGATTCTGCCAAGTAAGACATACTCCTGGATATCTTTTGTTGGTCCAGGATTCAGGAATAACATCCCTATCAATGTAATAGTCCTAGACATCGTAACAGCGCCTGCCCACTTTTTCAGACTTCTGGGAGTATTTTTCCCATTCGTTTGGGATTTCATAAAATTATTTCATAAAAGAGTTCTAAGCCAGTGAACCAAACCAACCTGCTCTAAAGTGAATCAACATTCCAAACTTACCGTCTTTCAAGAGAGCATGAACTACAATCCTGTGAAGTATTGTGAATGACATAATCAAAATAAAATACTATGGACAAACTATTTTAAACTATTGATTTAAAGTTATTGATTATAAGCACAGAATCAATATATTTAAATATTCAGATATATACATTTATATATACACAGTTTGTTCCAGTCATCGAAACTGATTGGATGAGAGGTGATCCAAGAATGGGATGTTTCACTCCACTTGTGTTCATTACAAACTAATGTGTAAGAGCAGTACAGATGTGTAAGAGCAGTACAGATGTGTAAGAGCATTACAGATGTGTAAGAGCAGCTAGATGTGTTAAATTTCATTCATCCCTGTGACATTAAAGATTTGAGCCAGCAGGTAAAAAAAGACCTTGTGTTGTGTGTGCTATGAGCGAGTTTCAGCTGGCGTTGACTGTGTCAATCATTGGTTGCGTGAGCTTCTTTAAGTCATCCGGAATTTTCTCTTACTCCATGATCACTTGGATTACTAAACTATAGCTAAGAAATCGAGTTAAACTAACAGCTTCAGCATTACTTCCAATCACAGCTGAGAGTCGTGACAGATGGAGTAATCAAACACGCTTAGTTGGGAGTTGGGAGATGTAAACTTTCAACATGGTGGAGGGTCAGGTTTCTTTGTAGGTATCAAAATAAGAGTTCCATAAGAAATATACAAGAACAAAACTGCCATCCTCCAAGTTTTCTCTCTGACAACAAAACACTTGAACGTGAGTGAAATACTAATAGATTTAAACTAATAGCTGTAGCATTACTGTTCATCACTGCAACAGATGCAGGTAATCACACGCTCAGTCTCTCTCTCTCTCTCTCTCTCTCTCTCTCTCTCTCTCTCTTTCATACACACATCCTTTTTTCTCCAATAACTTAATAAGCCCAAGCTGTCATTACTAGTTCTAAAGTGTGGTTTTCGAACTAGTTAAGGAGGCATGGGCACATCTTTTCAACTAGCAATGGATAATCCTGAATTCATGGCATAAGAAAGTAGTTCCACACACAAGCTTTTGTTTTGTTGTTGTTGTTGTTTTTGGCACAGTCCTTCATTTTTTACCTACTTATTTACTTGTTCATTGAACTGTCATATAATGGCAATATCACACTTGCAATCATGCTGTACTGACATTCTATCAGCACACCTGTGGCCTCATTGTTGCGCTCTATTCCTACTAGGGATGTGTAAGGATGGTCAACTTGTACAGACATTTGGACCAACTAGTTGTCAAACAATCAATCTATCAACCAATCAAACTATCAAAGTAATCTTATGTGAGGACTTTGATTGTTCTGAACAATAAAAGTCATGCTGTCGTGTTACTGGATGTTGTTTGAAAAAATGGCTTCCCCCCTAGGATGATTCAGTATGACAAATTGAACAGATCGTCTTTCCTTCTCTTAAATTCTGACTGAGGTCTACTGCATTTCTTTGTCTTCAGCTAATATAACTCTTGAACAACCTTGCACCACTTGAAGAGCAAATGTAACACAGAGGCTCACAGAGAGTGTGGATAGGCTCAACTATGCAAGGATATTGCATATTGGGCCTGAAAAAACTGGGGATGTGCACGAGTACTCGAGGACTTGGGTACTTGGATGTGGCAGTAATGATCGATCATGAAAACGATGATCGATAGTGATCATGCATGATGTGACTTTTCACATAATTTGAAATCCAGTGACAATTACCTGACAACTAAACGCAAAAGTGTCAAAGAGGGAGCTTATTTTTAATTTTGAGATTGATTATGTTGTGACTTTGAGGGGTACATTGATTATCAGAGGCTTCTCATGGTAAACAAACTGATACAACACTGCAGTGCTATCGTTACAATAATCAAAACAAAGAGAGTGTAATTAACCGTGTTTTGAACAACTGTCTCTGTAAAACGTTTGCTAAACACGCTTTATCATCATGTAATGGAAGAACTTTGACACGTTAATGGATATAATTTAATAAAAGTGAATGATTGTCACTGGCTATACCTCCCTGCCCTGCATGACGTAACATACACCTGCATCTTGACGAAATGAATGAAGATTTCCGCTCAAGTTTCCAATTTAGATATCCATTGCATTTTCCTCAGTTGAAAGGTGGAAATTCAGACTCTCAGAATTGAATGGAACACTTTGTGAATCACAGCAACAACAATACAGAGCATTGCGGCGTTCCGTTTGTGTGAGGACACACACACACACACACACACACACACACTTACACATAAACACCAGGCGCGTGTGGCAGTGTACAGAAGGCGAGGGTTTCAAACAGCTAGACAGAGCGCAGTTAAATGGAACACAATGCAGAATCTTAAAAACTGAACTGCAACTTAACACTGATATTAAAACGCAATGGTTATGGCATCTCCTGTTATTTGAAAATATACAGTTCAGACAGTCGCTAAAAAAACTGGTGCGCACTTACGAAGATCACTACGGAAACCTGAAGGAAGAACAGACAGATGCGCATTGTACACATTCTTTCAGAGTTGAGCAGCGAATCTTCACTTAATGACAAAATATGATGCATTATATTTGGATTATGCAATGTTTTGTACATTTTGTAGCATACTATTATATAACAGCCTATAATAATAAATAGACGATACACTGTAACAACAAGACGCAATGCAGCAGCCATAGACGTTTGTCAGACATGTTATATACAGTTATGAACAGTATATGTAATTGCCCCTTGAGTACTTGGCAGTAGTTGGCGAGTACTCGAGTAGACAAAATTACCAAAATGCCCATCCCTAGAAATAACTGAAACTCAAATTCGCCATGGCACTGCCTTGAGATTCATAGTGGGAGTGACCCATCTGACATTCCTGAGTTTATTCCTGTGAATTCTAATGCAACATTGACAGCAATATGTATATTTCATACAAAAAAGCAAGGTTTTAAAAAAGTGCTGAGCTTGGAAAAGCACAGAAATGGTGCGAAACTTACTTTAAATGACCTGTATGTGTGAATGGAAACTGTAAGAGAGACTGACAGAGATGGTGAGAGAGAAAAAGATGGGGAAACAGGATCCACCATTTCTACATCTTCCAACCAGCCTATTCATCGGGGCTTTGTTGTAAACCCTCTGCTTTAAGGTATGGTCCACAACAAAATGAAAATTCTGTCATTATTTACTCACCATAATTTTATTCCAAATGTCCTTTCTTCTGTGGAACACCAGTGAATAATTAATGAGTAAATGATAAAATACTTATTAAGCTTATACTTTAACAGAAAAAAGTGATAGAAGACTTGCCCATGATTTTATCTTGCTTTTAGCTCTAGTAAACTACAAGGATGTGCATGTGCCATGTTTCTGGGGCAAATCTCTGAAATATGGCACCAGTGCTGTCAGTTTGAAATGATTCATACTCCATTCTGTCCAACTCTGTGCTGTGATCACAGGCCAGCGCTAATGCCATTCTTGTGAAACTGCTTCCATCATCAGGGGCAAATCCTGTTATCCACGCAAAACACACACAGATAGAAGCTTCCAAACCATTCCTAAGGAAAGTGGATGTGGATGGACTCAACAACTGATCCTATAAGCTCAGGCCCTGTAGGTCCAATAACTGGGTTAAATGAAAAACCCTTACTGCTCAGAATTTGATTATTCGCAAGGGTGGATCTACCGGGGTGGCATGGGGTGGCAACTGTATCCGAAGTAAATGCATTGCCACCCCAGCATGTGGTATCCCAATGTATAAAATATAAATGTAAGTATATTATAGTTGATACTGACTTTATGTAAGAGTTGTCTCAACTCGAACCAAACGCATAAATGACTAAAGCCAAAGTCTCTCTAGCAAGTCAGTCCACTGTCGGACATTTTTTAAATGCTCTCAGGAGGCTATTTCTATGTCAGTGCAGCTCCTATCTACTTGAATGGAGAAAGACCAAAATACGGTTGGTTAAGATTACGATCAAAGAACATATTGCAAATCAGCAATAAATACTGACAATACTAGTATTATAAATTGTGATTTTTTTTTTTTACCTCATATTGCACTAAAAAAATTCAATTTTCCCGGCTTGTATAGCTAATGTGCATGCATGTTCTACAGTTGATTGATAGGTGATGTCTGTATCTAATAGGTGATTGGCTCTTTCTACATCCGTTGACTGTTGGGCACTCAGAGCTCCTTGGTTAAGCATTCCAATTTCTCCCATTCATTTAAATAGAAGTGGCCCATCTGTGCTAAATAATCTCTGGTACAGCAGTCCTTGACTATTGTGGCCGATCGTATCACCGATCGCAGCTCCGGTCAATTGCATTTTTGGGTACCGCAGCACGTGCACAGTTATTCTGCATCTGACATTCATAGTTGCCAAGTTTACTTATTGTTTACCATTCTTGGGAATTTTTTCATGAAGTTGCTTATTTTTTTGGCTTATTTTCAGAATACAGTCATGTTTTGGGGCTTCCAACACACCCGCCCCACGCAGCTTTCTGCACTCGCGGTTTATTGTATACTCCATGCGCTGACTCGTGTTTTTCATCGGAAACTGGATGTGAGTGACACTCTCAAGGGAACCCAGTTCATTTTTCCTCAACAAGGGAAATAAATACTACATGGACAGATTCATGGAAAAGAGGTTAAATGTGAATTTCAAAAGGTGATACAGGACTGTATTAGCTTTAATACATGGTCTGTGCATACCCTTCATTCAAGGGTACATGTACATCAAGGTTTAAAAAAATACATGATCTGGCCTGCATTTGGTGACTTTTAGTCCAATCCGGCCATAAATTTAAAATGAATTTTACTCCCCTGTGTGTTCAGTGAACTTGAATTTTTCAATAAAGTTGAACATTTGGAATTACTTCTTGAAGCCAAGATTTCAGTGTATATGGTTTTACAGATATATGATGTGAAAAACTAAACCTACCACCTACTCTGAGAAATATTTACTAGAGTAAAAAGTATGATAATAAGCAATGGTCAAGCTAAAGAGCATTTAGAACCTGTTGATGTGTTTAATAGACAATGTCTTGGTGCTCTGGATATTAATAATTTGTTTTACATTTTTATGGTAAGTAAGAATGCAAAAGTCAGAATGCAAAAGTCAGAATAAACGCATTGCACATGCGATTAATTGGCAGATCTTTAACGCATAATTTTTTCTTAATTGTGATTAAAGCATTGAACTTTAAGTAAGGGATAATATACAGTCATTCGTTTGTTATCAGACAATAAATCTCGACAGGGTGATCAGGACTCCGAATCGAGGCACAGGGGTCTTGTATCACCATGGGTTTATTTTGTGATAACAACCGTATGACTGTACTATACATTTCCCGCGTATTACTCAGCTACTTACCAAATAAATACATGAATGGAAATAAAACATTGATTTGCATTGAAATTTTGTCATTTGAGAAGAAAGGAATTGCTGAACAGCTGAAATCAACCTCTGCTTTGCGTCAGAGTTCTGTTAGTGGATTCTTTTTGTGAAAATTACAGTCTGACTCATTATCCAGCCTATTACAAGACTACTTACAATTTTACAAATAAATGGAAATTAAACTTTCATTTGCATTGAAATTGTGTAATTATGTGAGAGGAAATAAATCACTGAACAGCTTAAATCAACCTCTGGTGTGCATCAGAGTTTCTGTTAGGAATTGTTATTTTGCAAAAATGGCCAACTGCCTCTTCATTATCCAGGCTTTTACAAAACTACTTGCCAAATAAACAACTAAATGGACATGTAATACATGAAAGTATTTTATTACCTTACTTGAAGAGATCACAGAGTGATCAAAGAAGCAAGAGAGATTGCTCGCATGGACCCGGATGAGTGGTCTGATACGTGGAGCTGCAGTTGTTACAGAGCAATAACAGACCGCTAGATGCGCCATTGACCAATCAGAATCGAATATTCCAGACAGCCGTGTAATAATACATCATAAACATTTGTGTGAAGGACATAGTAGAATTTCACCTACTGTTGCACTTGTGTACATGGTAGTGTGACAATAAAGTAATTTGATTTGATAATCTTTGTAATGTGTTGCACACGCCACTGTGCCAGAGCCCTTTTACCGTGCCTACAAGCTTAGCATAAAACAGCATAACGTGGCGGTCTCATAGACATTGTATTGACAGTACTGTTGTAACATGCTAGTTTATTGTTATGCTCTCTTCTGTGATAGAGCCGCATAGCTTGTTATCTCGATAAATAAAATAATCTCTGACATTGCTTCCCTGTCAGTGATAAGATTATGGAGAAAGGAGCTATTAGCACCATTTGATATACAAAACATGCCCAGATGGGACTTGTGATAGAAATCAAGAATTTTTCAGCCTTTGTAAGTGTGTTTATTTGCAAGCACTTCTCATGGTGAGTTCAAAGTGGCACTTGACGCTCTGATGCGAATCATGAATGCAGCTTCATAATTGCTGTAACAAAGCGGATAGCCACAGTCTACTGGCAGATTAATGTTGTAGAGGATGAGATTTTAAGAGATTTAATGCCCATTGCAATGAATATGCAACCTATGTGGGCACTAGTTCTTTCAGTTAGTCCACCTTCCTCTTAGACTTTGGGGAAACGTTTAATGTTACTTGAATTGGTGATATTTCAGTACATTCCGATCTTTGTTGCATGTTTGCACGTGCACTTTATATAGGTATATATAGGTAGTTTATATAGGTATTTTATTTCGTTGTGTAGTCTCATGTGGTCCTATGTTGGTCCTTTGTTGTTTTTATGTAGCACCATGGTCCTGGAGGAACGTTGTCTCGTTTTGCTGTGTACTGTACTAACTGTATATGGTTGAAACGACAATAAAAACCACTTGACTTGACTTGACTTTATATTGTGGAAGGCTTTGTTTGGAAAATGTTAATAAAGCATTATATTGCTACATGTTGTTTTGTTTTCTTTAGAAGAAGAATATATAGTATCAAATTAAGCACTTTTAAAATCTGCGATTAATCACGATGAACCACAAAAAAATTACGTGATTAATCGCGATTCAAATTTTAATTGACTGACGGCACTAAATAAAAACCAATACAATTATTTTAATGTTAGCAAAAGAGTAACACAATGATTACTTTGTTGCCTCTCTGTGGAAATGCAACTGTATCACAAATTCATGGGCATTTGTAATTTGATAGTGATTTAAATTAAGTAGTAGCCTACTTGTTGCAATGAAGCTTGGTATCTTAATCCAGAAGAACTATGCATGGGGTGCTTACTTTGGTGTTGCCACCCCCTTGCCACTGCTTAAATTATTGTCTAAATCCGTCCCTGTTTATTCGAGAGCTTTCTCATCACAAGAGCGATTTGTTTTGGGATCCAGACAATTAAATGGACACATGGGTCATGGTATATCACCAGAGGCAAGTAATTACCCTGACTGATCATGTACATCACCCAGATGACTATTTGATGTGTGTGTTTACATCTGCAAGACATACTTTTTACATTGTTTGCCTATTTGCAATATGTCTATTAGACGTATACCAATAAGTATGTCTCGGATGTCAATATATAATTACAAATAGTGCGGAATACACGGAACATCATATGAGAACAAGGCAGACTGACAAATTCAATTTCAAAATGGATTGCTGTGGACTCTAGGCTTACAGTATGTTCAATGTTATTATTATAACACAAACTAAATATTGACTTCTAAAGCCACTTTTCGTATTGTCTAATCAATGCTTTACTCGTCTGCCACAATAATGCAATGTATTTCAATCTGAATATTTGATTTATTACATTATATCAGAATCAGAATCAGCTTTATTGCCAAGTATGCTTACACATACAAGGAATTTGTCTTGGTGACAGGAGCTTCCAGTCAACAACAATACAAACAATACCAAAAACAGCAGCAAGACATAGGTAATTAAAAACAGAAAAGAACACAAAATAAATAATTATACATATACGTACATACACTCATGTTCATACATACCCACATACACACACGAAGTGCAAATCTAATACAATCTATTATATAAAGAACAAAAAACTGTATATTATGTACAGAGCAATGTAAGTAATGGCAGAAGTGGATATGTTGGATAATATAAATTAAAATTAAACTGTGTATTGCACATAATTATTGCTCAATGGGGCAATTTAATTGTTCATTAGATGGATGGCCTGAGGGAAAAAACTGTTCTGGTGTTCAGAGCTCTGAAGCACCGGCCAGAAGGCAACAGTTCAAAAAGGTAGTGGGCAGGGTGAGTGGTGTCCAGAGTGATTTTACCAGCCTTTTTCCTCACTCTGGAAGTGTATAGTTCTTGAAGGGGGGGCAACCAATAATCCTCTCAGCAGACCGAACTGTCCTTTGTAGTCTTCTGATGTCTGATTTCGTAGCTGCACCAAACCAGACAGTTATTGAAGTGCAGAGGACAGACTCAATGACTGCTGAGCAGAACTGTTTCAGCAGCACTGGTGGCAGGTTGAACTTCCTCAGCTGGCGAAGGAAGTACAACCTCTGCTGGGCCTTTTTCACAATGGAGTCGATGTGTATCTCCCACTTCAGGTCATGTGAGATGGTAGTGCCCAGGAACCTGAATGACTCCACTGCTGCCACAGTGCTGTTTAGAATGGTGAGGGGGGACAATGTTGGGGTGTTCCTCCTAAAGTCCACAATCATCTCCACTGTTTTGAGGGTGTTCAGCTCCAGGTTGTTTTGACTGCACCAGAAAGCCAGCCGTTCAACCTCCTTTCTATATGTAGACTCATCATCATCTCGGATGAGGCCGATGACAGTGGTGTCGTCTGCAAACATCAGGAGCCTGACAGAGGGGTCCTTGGTGGTGCAGTCATTGCGTATGTCCCCGGTCTGTCCAGATGTTGCAGGACGTGATGCAAACCCATGTTGACTGCATCATCCACAGACCTGTTTGCTCGATAAGCAAATTGAAGGGGGTCCAGAAAGGGTCCAGTGATGTCCTTCAGGTGGGCCAACACCAGTCTCTCAAATGACTTCATGACCACAGATGTCAGGGCGACAGGTCTGTAGTCATTAAGTCCTGTGATTTTAGGTTTCTTAGGGACAGGGATAATAACGGAGCATTTGAAGCAGCATGGGACTTCACACTGCTCCTGTGATCTATTGAAGATCTGAGTGAAGATGGGGGCCAGTTGGTTAGCACAGGAACGAAGGCAAGCTGGTGAGATGCCATCTGGTCCTGGAGCCTTCCTTGACCTTTGCTTCCGAAAGACACGGCACACATCGTTCTCACAGATCTTGAGTGCAGGTAGTGTAGCAGGAGGGGGGAGGAGGGAGGTTGCAGGAGGTGTTAATGGTTGTGTGAAATGAAGGTCCGAGTGCATGTGGGGTGTGAAATCGGGCCTTTCAAATCTGCAGTAAAACACATTCAGGTCATCAGCCAGTCGTTGGTCCGCCACAGGGTTGGGGGTAGGAGTCCTGTAATTAGTAAGTTGTTTCAGGCCACTCCACACTGATGCAGGGTCGTTAGCTGAAAACTTGCTTTTCAGCTTCTCAGAGTAGCTTCTTTTAGCCACTCTGATTTCCTTATTCAGTGTGTTCCTAGCCTGATTATATAAGACTCTATCCCCACCCCTGTAAGCCTCCTCTTTGGCATGACGAAGCTGTCTGAGTTTTCCTGTGAACCATGGTTTATCATTGTTGAATGATAAAAATGTCCTAGTAGGGATGCACATATCCTCACAGAAACTGATGTATGACGTAACAGTATCTGTGAGCTCGTCCAGGTCTGTAGCTGCAGCTTCAAAAACACTCCAATCAGTGCAGTCAAAGCAGGCTTGTAGTCCCAGCTCTGCTTCATTAGTCCATCTCCTTATAGTCCTTACAACTGGCTTTGTTGATTTTAATTTCTGCCTGTAGGTCGGGAGAAGATGAACCAGACAGTGATCAGAGAGTCCCAAAGCTGCACGTGGGACAGAGCGATATGCATCCTTTAATGTTGTATAGCAGTGATCCAAATATTCCTGTCTCTGGTGGGGCATGTAATGTCCTGTCTGTATTTGGGCAGTTCGCGTGTGAGATTTGTTTTGTTAAAGTCCCCAAGAATAATAATGACTGAGTCCGGGTATTGTTGTTCTGTGTCTGTGATTTGATCAGCCAGCTGTTGCAGTGCCCAGACGCGTTTGGAGGAATGTAAACACTCACCAAAATAAACGAAGAAAACTCCCGCGGCGAGTAGAACGGCTTACAGTTAATAAAGAGCACTTCCAGATTAGGACAGCACATCCTCTTTAGTGTTGTTACATCTGTACACCAACTTTCGTTGATGTAAAAGCATGTTCCACCGCCTCTCGTTTTCCCCGTTAACTCCGCGATGCGATCAGCTCTGAACAGCTGGAAGCCCGGCAGATGTAATGCGCTGTCCGGAATGGCTTCACTCAGCCAGGTTTCAGTGAAGTACAGTGCAGCAGAGGTTGAAAAGTCCTTATTAGTATGTGTGAGGAGATGTAGTTCGTCCGTTTTGTTGGGAAGAGAGCGGAGATTTGCGAGATGAATGCTCGGCAGCACTGTTCGAACGCCGCGCTGACGGAGTTTAACCAGCGCGCCAGCTCGTCTCCCTCGCCTGCGTCTCGTAGCGCATCTAAACAACACAGCAGCGCCTCCAACTAAAATGTCCAGCAAAACGTCTGAATATTGTAAAACCGGGAAAAGATTATCTGGTATGTGCTGCCGAATGTTCAGCAGTTCGTCCCTGTTAAAACTGATTGGTAAAAGATTGCTAAACACAGGACAAACTAACAAAAACAACAAAAGAATTGGAGAGCTCCACACCGAGGCAGCCATATGCTCGGTGTGGCGCAGATGGCTTATATACTTATATATATATTATATATAAGTATTATGTATTATCTTATCTATTTGGAGGCTTTTCTCAGTAAATATTGATATGTGCGATTAATTGAGATTACTTGGGTCTGCACCAAAAACTCTATATGGCTCACATCTGTGTAGGTTTGCTGTGATCATCTTGTATGCGATTATACCTATGCTAATAGCTTAGCCTAAGTGCTCAACAAGAGGTCCCTAAAGCAAAAACAGCCATTATGTTTTAAAGTACAGGTGCATGTCCTGGGTCTAACCTTGGTTATTTTTATCATTAAGTACACATTTAATCTTGAATGGTGATCAGAGAATGGATCAAGGCTGAAGAAAATGTGCAACATCCCTCTTCTGTTTTCAATTACAGTCTCAGTCGTGGCTAAATCTATGGCTAAATTTAGTAAGGACAGTTATCTCGACTCCTGTATAGCCACATCAATCACAGATCTTAACTCAGGGAATGAAGGTGAGGTCTCCACTGTGGCGTTTTTATTCTGAGACTGAAAAAGGCTTCAACATTGGCAGACATTTTCTTTTTTAAACAATAGAGAAAATGCTGTCTGCTTCAGTTGAACTTGAATCGGTAATTGAGCCTTATGGGGAAAAAAAGACTAAGGAAGTCTTCGATCATATAACTTCACTCTGACTCAATGTGTAACCAAAAGAAAGGTTAGCTCTCACATTTTAGAAAGATCTGTCTCATTGTGTTATCGCATTGATGGAAAAAGTACCCTCTACCAAATCTATTTTGTGCAGATTTATCGCTGGCTGTGTCTGACATGCTAGTTTACAGCTCTGTAGGATTGAGAAGTGAATTTAAAAGACCAACGTCACTACTTAAAGTGATAGTTCAGTCAAAAATTTGAATTATGTCATCATTTACTCACCCTCATTTCATTCCAAACCTGCATGGCTTTCCTTCTTATTTGGAACACTAAAGGAGATGTTAGGCAGAATGTCAGACTGTCAGTTTTTCTTAATGACCAATACAGTGACTGTGGCTAACATTCAGGCTAACGTCTTGATTTTGTCCACAAAAGAAAGAAAGGCATGGTTCAGGGTGAGAAAATTATGATATAGTTGTGGTTTAGTCCAAATTGCAAGAATTATTATTTGGATGCATCGGTTGCTGACAATATTGCCGCTATACTTATTGCTGCTACACTACAAAACAGTTTACAGTTTACAGCTCATGTTCTGTGTATTTATTGTCCTGTATATTCATTGTCCTGTGTATCTGTTGTTCTGTTCTGTGTATTTATTGTCCCGCACTCGTCTCACACTGTTGTGTATTGCACTTTAAGTAGTCTTGTGTACTATTCTTTGTTGCACCACGGTCCTGGAGAAATGACATTTCGTTCCAATGTATACAAGCTATATAGAGGAATGACAATAAAAACCCACTTGAAGTGACTTGTTTAAAAGCACCAGAATTGGTGGAAAATATGTATTTTTTTAAATCACAGTATGCCAGCATATTCCGCCAAAAGTGTGATTATGAATTTATAGCTCTTGTGAAATTACATTACAGCTGTAGATGAAAAATGCAAACATATTTATTTTATAGTCACTAAAAATAAGTTCCTAAAAATAGCCAGCAGAGAAAAATCCTTATTGTCGAGTCCTGTGGCCAATGTAACATTTGTTATTAAGACAAGGATGTTAGTGATGCAAAAAGAACATGTTGCAAATGCAAAATATTCAACTGCGATGTAAGACTAACTTGGTTTTCACCATCTGATATGTTCTTAGTAATTCCCTACATAAGTCCGAATGGTATTCTTTTCCAAACACCAATCCCTAACATGACCAAAAAGGGAGACAGGAAACAGCAAACAAAGGTGGAATGTACCGAGACCTGTTCCAACTGATTGATGCTTGCAGGGTATTCAAATTCCACTGCGGCAATCCGGTTGCCCCCACCAGAGCAGAAAAGAGACCCCTTGCCAGGAATGATGTGACCTGGTGCAGTTTTCCTCTTCATCTCCTCTCCAAAAAAGTACTGCAAAGTCATTCATGGAAAATTCATGAACTCTTGAGGGATGCGACAACTAGTAGAGCACTTGTCAATCGACCAACAAGTCGATTAGTGAGGTCGATCTGTTCATTTAGATTTTTCTCATATGTTTTTTTACTTTAGATACTTTTAGTGCTGTTTTTCAGTTAGTGTGCTGTGCTTCAGCCGTGAGACAGTTTGGAAAAGTTGAGTCTTTAAATTAACTCCATTTAAAGCACCGTCGTTAAAGCCATGCACATTTAGACAGATGTCTTTGGCCGCCTTGTGCTGTTTTACAGCCTGATCACATGAAAATAAGTGACTAATTTGAAAGTTTTGGCGTGGTTCCTTACATGTAATGTGGCAGTTCCAAGGTGAAATGTCCATTGTGTGGTGCTAAAAGCAAGTTCGTCTCCTAAACTCATGAGGTTTTTGAGGTTATTACACTATTGAGTTTACTATCAATAAAAACTTGGCTCCCTACCCTAAACTAGGGATGCACCGATATGATACGATACGATTACGGAAATCTCAGTATCTGCCAATACCAATCCCAGGTGATACCATTGTTGTTTTTTTGCATAACCAGTTTAGAATATCTTTACATTAGTGTGTGGAAATAATTGAGAGTACTCTTTAATACTCTTTAAAAACATCTAACTACACATTATTTCAATATAAATGTATAGCTTACTAAGAAACACTATTAACTAGTATACTGGATAATGTAGCAGCAAAATTTACAGTAATTCATTCAATTAATGTATTAATTTAATATTATTGACTTTTAATTTTAATTTTAAATACAACAGAAATATATTTAAATCGTGCACTTTTTAAACCCTCACGCTTTTATTTTGACATTCTAAACTCTCCAGGAAGTCCTGTATGTTTAATTCACTTCTTATTCAAATTCTGGTAAAATGTACCTCCGGTGTTGTTCTAAATGCATATTATAATTGAACTCAACTATTGAGCATCTACATATGAGATGTTGTTCTTGGTTAGCGCTCAAATATTGTGCACCGCTGTGAAGGCTAAAAATAGCCGCGAGTGCATCACCAGCCTGTGCTTGAGTTTGTGTCAACAGATCAGCACCATTCACTAACATGCCGGCGCTGCGCATACTATATATTTACTTATTAAACAGCCTTTTGTGATTCACAGAGCTTTGAATAAAATGCACGAGTCATATGAACTACTTTAATTGTGTTTTTATGGTTCTTTTATGTAATTTTTGGAGCTTGACAGTAACGAACATGACTAACACACAGTATCGGATTTGAATCAGATTCGTCGGAATGATACCCAATCCGTCTAAAAGCTTCAGTATCGGAGCCGATACTGTTCCAGGTACGTCGGTGCATCCCTACCCTAAACCTTAAAGGATTAGTTCACCCAAACATGAAAATGCAGTCATTGTTTACTCACACCTGTGTTGTTATAACCCTTTTTCTTTTCACAAAGGCTGACATTTTGGAAGAAAAAAAATTTGCTCAGTGATGACATACAATGGCAGTTTATGGTAACCACATCTTCAAGCCTCTAAAGAATGCAAAATTATAATTCAGGGGGCGTATTACAGAAAGATCCTAACTTTAAAATCATATCTGTTTGATAACTATGGCAATTTCAGTTAGGATTTCATTTAGGACAAAAGCTATTACAGAATAACATTTCCTAAGTGCTTTATCTTATCTTGACTCATTTTCTTCTGTAATATGAATTCGTGGAAAATTCTAACTTGACTAATCAGATCTTAACTTAAGATAGGAAGTTTTCTTTAATATGCCCCCAGAAGTCTAATAAATTATTCTGTGAGCCTCATGATTGTAACGAAAGCATTCTATAAGGTTTGGTGAGAAACAAACTGAAATCTAATGCATTGTTTAGTGAAAATATTCACTGATCGTTGTTCTCCTGTGCGCGATAGGGCATAAGAGCAACATTGCAGCGCCCTCATGATATTGGGTGTTCAGGTGAAAACTAGTTTTTTTTTTATCTAAAAACAGGTCCTCCACAGCTATAGGGACAACAGAACACAACACAACAGCAGATAAAACAGAGAACAGAACTTACTCAACATGTCTGAACAGTATGTAGTCAAAGAATTAATGCATTTCTATGCCCAGCCTCTTTTTTCTTGAAAGGAGTACTCGGAAATTAAACAGAAACATAGAGAAGGCTACAGGCAGCCATAGTCACACCATGTCCTAAACTGATGGCAAACGGCATGCGATAAAAGATATATTTTCTAGGGTAAGGCAAGGCAAGGCAAGTTTATTTATATAGCACATTTCATACACAATGGTAATTCAAAGTGCTTAAGAGATTAAAATAAGAATAAAAAATAAAAATAATTGAAACAGTTTAGAATAAAATAAAATAAAATGCAGTACAAACAGTCTGGACACACAGTGGCACAGTGCTCATTCAGTAAATGCACAGCTAAACAGATGTGTTTTGAGTCTGGATTTGAATGTGACTACTGTAGGAGCACATCTGATCTCTTCTGGAAGCTGGTTCCAGCTGCGGCTGGCATAAAAGCTAAAAGCAGACTCTCCTTGCTTAGAGTAATCAAAACGTTTGTCCTAATGCGGTGATGAGCGATAGTAAATTCTGCCGATCGCTTGTTTTCTATTTTAGGCATCGCGTGGATATCTCCATCCGCTGTGAACTGGTACCGGTCCAAAAACTTTCAAAAAATAAGGCTGAGCATAGAAATGTTGTCGCCATTGCTGTGGAGTAGAGGTTTCTAGATAAACAAAATAAATTTTTCTTGAATGCCCCAATGTCGTGAGGGTGCTGCGTTAAAATTTTAACTAAATAATACATTTGATTTCGGTTTGTTTCTCACCAAACCTTATAGTATGCTTTTATAACAATCATGAGTCTCATGGAATAATTTATTAGACTTCTAAATTATAAATTTTCATTCTTTTGAATGCAAAAGTACAATTTCTCCCTTTGTGTTACGATATAGAGAGAATGTCATATAGGGTTATAACAACACTAATGAGTAAACAATGACTGAATTTTCATTTTTGGGTGAACTATCCCTACCCAAACCTAACCGATAGTGTGTGTCATAAAAAGCAAATGTGACATGGAAAACACAATTCCTGAAGCAACGATGTCATTTTGTGGTGCTTCTATGACAGTTTTGTCTCATGTCGACTCGCATTCTTTTCAGGACTCGTACCCCAGTCCTTTTACCACACAATTTGATCACATAAAACAAAGCTTGTAAATGTAATTGGATATGCAATGCAAATGTTAAAATGTATCGCATTTTAACAGTAAAAATGCTTAGATGTCATAATATTGCATTGTGTGTGGAACAGGGTGAAAAGTAAGTGTTTATTAACTGATAATCTGCTGTTTCACCTGTGATTTGAGTGAAAATGAATAAAAGTAATTGTTGTTTTAGCACCTTAAGTGTTCATTTCACTAGGAAAATGCTGAGATACATCAAAAGAGCCACATAAACATTTTGCTAAAATATAGTGTGGTAGGGCGGAGGGCGGGGCCGGGTTGTGATTATACACACCCGGTCCCTTATCAGGCTAATCAAGCCTCCGAGAGGGATAAAGGCCGAATGCGGAGGATGGTGCGGGAGAGAGAGATCATTACGTACATGTCCGTCATGTGTGTGTTTGTTTAAGTTACTCATTAAAATATTATTTATATTGTCAAGCCGGTTCTCGCCTCCTCTTTTCCATTGAACAACGTTACATATAGGTATAGTAACGTAATTACTTGCTGTTTTTTTAGCATTGAACCACAAGCATTGCATTTTTAAGATAGTGTATCAAGTTTTGGTGTAGTCCAACTTTTACAAAATCTCGAGCCTGTTATAGTTTTAAATGCAAACACCTGAGTAATGTATACACTCCATAAAAATTTGTCAGATTGGGGTCAAGTGATCAAAATACCGGCCTAATTATTCAAAGCTTCCTGAAGACCAGTTATTCTACTAGTTGTTCAGAGAACCCACCGACTAGCCGATTAAATAAATACGTAGTTTAGCTCATCCCTTAAGTTGACACTGCATGATCCACAGGGGTTTAAGTATTTGGCACAATTGACAGAACAAACAGTGGTGAATGAGGTGGGTGAGAGAATCAAGCGCATTTGGACATATTGTCTGGGCATAGTCAGTTTTACATCCAGGCAGAATAAGCGGATCAGAGCAACGACTACATGCCTGGCATGAGCTGGTACCCATCAAGCCCTCTGTGCCTGCCCACAACCCCCTGACCCATCCATTTATGCATTGTGCTAACCTCAGCAAACCATGGCTTTAGCTAACAGCATGTCTATCTCGGTCTCACTTCCACAATCATTCGCTCATACTTTTATCTCCGGATCATCCTCTGTCAATGTCTTTTTCCCCTTCTAAATCTTCGCCTAAGCTTCCAAATCTCCCTCTTTCCCCATCATCCGCTTTATTTCTTCCCCCAAAAAATAATTGTTCATCACTATTTCTTATGTTCTCAAATGTTAATATGATAGTTCACACACACAAAAAAAAACTGTCAATCATTTACCTAATGTTGTTTCAAACCTGTATGATCTTTAAGAGACTTTTTGAAGAATGTGTTTATGTTGCTTTCTTCCATATAATGAAAATGGATGGGGACCAAGGTCTTCCAAGCTCCATAAAGGACAAAAAAAGCACCATAAAAGTAGTCCATACAACTCATGATCTATATTCTGAGTCTTCTGAAGTCATATGCTACAGTAGCTTTGTGCAAAGAACTGACTTAAATTTAAGACGTTATTCACTAAAAATCCATAGACACCATTAACTTTCATTGTTTGGAAAAGAGCTTTAGTGTTACATGGATGAAAGCAAGTCATACAGGTTTTGAAAGACATAAGGGTGAGTAAACGATGCAGAATTTTTTAGATTTAGGCAATCAATCACCAACTGCAGAAAAGCTTTTGATCCTGTGATGTTGCTTCGGCTAACAGAATCAATTATGTTTAGATTATTTCAGTTTAAACTACATATAGTGATGCAGCCTTCACCATAAATGCCTCTCTGTGCTCTAAATAGCTTAGTCATCAATATAATCACCAAATAACATCCCTGCTAAACACCAAAATCTTTGGAGGCCATATTTGGAACACTCTCGGGCAGCTATTTTTCTATGTAAACAAGCGGCATAAAAGTGCAGCTCCTATCTACGTTAATTGGGAAAGAAATCTCTAAAACATTTGGTCAAGATTACAATCAAAGAAAATATTTCAAATCAGCAGTAAAATCCGACAACAATGGTATCATACATTGTGCTTTCTTTAGCTCAGATAACTCTCAAACTCTATTTTTCAGGCTGGTTTAGCAAATGTGCATGCACGATCTCTGTATCTTAAAGGTGATTGATTGTCTGTTTGACAAGTAAGGCGGGACTTCCTTTTCTACATCTGCCATAGTGGGCGTTCCAATTTCACCCATTAATTTTAATACAAGTACTCTGTCTTGGGATAAACAGTCTCTGTAACCACGCACTATGATAATAGCACTACTGCTAGCATCCAATGCCATGCGGTCACAGCCAGTATGGGCTTTTAATCTATTTATATAGTTATAAAATGTAATTTATTGTATTATGAAACACTCGATACAACACATAGTGAACTTGATGGTATAATATACAGTACACGGTGCATATTTTTTATGTAATGTTTGCTCAGTGTCGTCTTGTGACCATCTGCCCAGGTCAAATTCCTTTTGCCTAAGGACAAACTTACAAGGCAAACAAACTCAACTCTTACCTTGATTGTCATTCTAAGTGCTGCCTAGCAATTTGAGATCTCTGCCTGAGATTTTATGTGTGTGTGTGTGTGTGTGTGTGTGTGTGTGTGTGTGTGTGTGTGTGTGTGTGTGTGTGTGTGTGTGTGTGTGTAATATTCGCCTCTGTGCAAATCAATGTTTTCATGTGCAAATACTTTCCTCTCCCACACAGGTAGTCCTCACATTCTCTCTCATCTCAGCTACATGATAAATAATCTGTGTGAGGATCTACTTTGAAAGATTTGCATAAACATGATAGAAACTGAACAAAATGATGTGCAGCTAAATATAGACAACATCATACTTGGGTGTCTTTACTAAACTGAAATTAATTCACATTATTATTACTACACATTATAAATATTACATAAAACATTTAAAATATGTTGTAATTTTGATGATGAATACAACGAAATGTTTAGAATTAAGCACCAATTTTTCATTATTATGAAAAATAATACATGTTTGAGGGAAAGTATATATTTTAGGCATTGTATATTTGAAACATTTTAGTCACCTTTTAGCTATTCTGCAATTCACCAAAACAGACCTGCTGTGAGACAAATGCATTTTTAAAAATACAAATACATAAACTACATGCTTAATTGTTTGCTTACCCCTTTAAGCACTGAGGGTGATTTTAAAGATTTCCTGTTTCAGTGGCATCCCCAAAATTAAAGGCTTATAACAAAAATCATTTGGTATAATTTTCAAGAAAAATGTATAGGGGGCCTGGGTAGCTCTGCGAGTATTGATGCTGACTACCACCCCTGGAGTCGCAAGTTTGAATCCATGGTGTGCTGAGTCTCCTAAGCAACCAAATTGGCCCAGTTGTTAGGGAGGGTAGAGTCACATGGGGTAACCTCCTCATGGTTACAATTAGTGGTTTTCACTCTCAATGGGGCGCATGGTAATTTGTGTGTGGAGCTTCCACATGCTGGGATTCTCTGCGGTGTCATGCACAACGAGCCACATAATAAGATGTATGGATTACCTCAGAAGTGGCTCCGGCACCCGGATTGATGTGAGTAACCGTGCCACCATGAGGACCTACTAAGTGGGAATTGGGCATTTCAAATTGGGAGAAAAGGATATAAAAAATATTTATTATACATTCTGAGACTCCTAAGAAACTGCTTTTCCTGATTTGACACTATATATCTCAAGGTGTAAATAAGGTAGCTCTGAGGAACTGCTTTTGCTTTGTTACCAATCATGTCACCTGTAACAGAGTAAAATTGTGTGTTGATATGACAAAGCAATCAAAAGTTATAGCCTTACTAAAATTATTTATCCTAGTGATCAAAAAAGTCATCAAGTGTCCAAAAGCCTCACCAAACAAATAAAACATAATAATTATATATAAGAACTAATTACACATACAAACACAGCAATAACTAAAGGTATGCTCTCTCTCCATACTCATCAGGCATGAGTAATGAGATTTCATTCAGTTCTATTCTGTGTCATTTGAGCCATCAATGAGTCTGTGTCAAGAACTTGACGCCATCACCTGGCGTCCATATGTAATCAGAGTGAACGATCCACTCTGCCCATATTTGGAAGACTTCCACCTCTGGTTTCACCAATCTGAATCCTAATATGATACACACTGCAGGACAATGTCACATCAACTACCCTAATGTTGAAAACTTTTATACATTATACATATTATACATTAATGCATGTTTTAATAAATATGTAATCCACATTCCTTGACCATTTATTTCACTCTTAAAAGGACTTATTATTAATAATTATTCATGTATCTGTAAAATTTTAATTCTGATCGGACATTTATGTTACAGCTCTCTGGATCAATAGCTTCAGCTGAGGCTTTGAATGCAGCTCAACATTTGCCTTGCTGCTCTGTAGGTGTGGGTAAATACATTTGGCCCCAATACCCTAATCCTCACAGAACATCATCTATTTGACTATTCCATATAAAATCAAGAAGGCCAAAACTAGTTGTACAAATCAATAGTAGTCAAACATACTGCCATTTAAGCAAACACACTCCTTAACCAAAAAAATAAAAATAAAAAAAAGGACATTCTTCTATTATCTCCTCATCGTCTTTTTATATTTGGGCAACATAAAAAGACTCATTGCTGGCTCCACTCTGACTAAATGTTTTAATAAGGACTAGGCTTATTCCCAGAAGCCCAAAAGAACCTGACCTAAATGGTAAAATAACTTGTATGCACGTTGTATGTTTTTTTGTTTTTGTTTTTTTTACTGTGCCATTCTGCATATATGGAGACTTGTAAATCCGTGTCCTTAATTCTCTTATACTGATGCAGATTACAGAGATCAGGGATTTGACCTTCAATGGCAGGTACAGAGTCTGTTGGAGCCAACAGGTAGTGTCCAAGACTGATCTAAATATACTGATGCACTTTTTCTAATGCTATAGTTGCCATCTTGTCCCTCCAGGCTAAACGAGTCTGCCAGAATGTTTGTTTGAACACACAGCCTGCCCGCAATAATAGGCCCTCTCGACATGGTAAGAGAGACTTGAAGGTCTTGATTTTCACAATTAAATCTACTAAAACTAAAAGTAGTGGCACTAACTTTACATTTAAAATGAACTAGTGGAGGTAAATGAAAATGGTGAAAAACTTAAAAGAAATGGTGATCAATTACAGGACCTAAGATACAGACCTACAGTTTCCCTGTAGGGGGTACGTGAGGTGACAATGGGGTAAGCAAATACAATTCTTAAATACAAAGATATTTACCTATCTTTTGATTTCATCTCTGTTTATAATAATGTTCAAACCCAGTTAATGTATTTCTCACTGGCAAATTCATTTTGTGTGCCTTCTAGTATAGAAACACCAAAATGTTTGAGTCATAATGGTCAGATAAATATGCAAGAAAATAATCCTATCTTTTGCAGTTAAAAAAGAAATCATCTACTCACGTGTCGTGCATCTCACAAGTATACTTTATCGCTAGCCCAGCACACGTTAGGTGACGTATCTTAATGATAGCAAGTAAAATTGATACTTCACTATTTTACCATGTCAGTCGATCACGATTTTAGTTTGTCTGGTTTTTTTGTTTTTTTTTCGCAGTTTAAAACTTAAGTTTTATTTAAGGTTAGATGCATAGGGAGTTTTGATTTTGATGGAATAAGTTCATAAGCTTTGATGACAGGTGTCAACATTTTCTTGGTTTCGGACACAGCCACTGTAAATGAAAATAATTTTTTCTGCATACACCACGATAGTGTGTTTAAGTACAACATGAAAACAAGCACAGTTGATCTGCTAGTCTTGTTTCACAAACACTAGATAAACGATATGTTATGAAGGCTACTGTGTTTACACTGCATGTTATGAATTGACATAATTTCAAATAATAAAATAAGTCCAAAAGGTCAGAAATATCCCACAATCCACAACGTGAAGTTTTAATGAACTCAAATATTTATCTTGTATACAAGATATCATTAATAGTAATTCATTAACAGTAATTAAACAATTCACAACTTCATACTAAACATAGCCTAAATGAATGAAAATACACTGAATTATATTAATTAAAATTATATTTAAACAGTAGACTACAAGCGCATAGTATTTGGAGTCCTCCATGTGTGTTTTACAGTATTAACGTTAACGGTTAACTGATCATTAAATTCCAAAAGGATCAATTAAGAAATTCTGTTTGCTGATTGGTTGATCTCTATGGAAATAAAAGTTGTAGCTTTTCATCTAAGCCAAGATGTACGGTATCTTACGATTTTACCATCTCATTCAAATTATTACTTAATTATTAAGATGTCATGAGACTATTTTGCAAAAAAGTCCATGGAAAAGGTTGTGCTTCCTCCAAATACAACCACTCTGAAAACATTTTGTGTATGTTCAAGTGTGTATGTGAACCGTTTTCATGGATGGTATTAAATTTGAAATTGAAACTGATTGTTTTTGTCATTCAGGGTGCTGTGAGTGTAATTAGGAGTGTATGATTTCTTCACAAAATCCCCCTTCATCAGCTGACAGCCGGGCAAACACTTCTCATTCCAGGATTCAGAATTAATCATAGCGAATATTATTGTGGATGAGAGCAAGGATACGCACACAGCCAGATGGACTTCACGGGGGCACTGAGACCTCACTGCGACACCAGTCTCCTCCATAAACTATATCTGTGCATGTGTAAATGGTAATAATAAAAAATAAATATTTCTATACATATACTGCAAATGCTAAGTTTATATAAAGAGGATTTCTCTTCAAATATACCTGACAATTCCATATGTACATGTAATATAACGTACCTATAGTGCAAAAAATCATTTTCTTAGTCAGCATTTGTAGCTTCTTTTCTAGTAAAAATAACTAAACATCCTTTAAAAAAATGTATAGAGTGAACTATCCCTTTAAGAGACATTAATCTTTGGAATCTTTAGAGGCCGTTTTTTCAAAAACAATGTTTTCTGACATCCGTCTGGTTTTAAGAATGTTTAGTTATTTTCAATGGAAAACAAGTCAAAAATACTGATTAAGAATATATTTTTTTTATAGTGTAAGTATGTTAATTGTGTGTATCTATATAAGGGTTGATTGAGTGTATTTGAAGAAATAGTGTCACAACCATGCTATATAAATATATTACAAAAATATTACATTCTATGTTATTTTGATGACACTAAAGGGGGCATGGAAGACTTTTACCAAATTTGTAAAGGCTCTTCATGATGGCATTTGGATTCAAAGCTCACCTCTCCTCCCATGTCTCAGATAGTTCTGAGCTTTAAACCAACACCCACGCTAGGCAAATCATTTCTCATTAATCCCTGAGCCTGATCCACTAACAGGAGCCCATGTCACAGACATAAATATACATTTTCAAAAGGGATTAAAGCAAATTTGTCCCCACAGATTTCATCTGCAGACATTATGATGGGTTCTCGGCTTAAAATAAGATATTTTGGAATAAAGTCAAAAATAAAAATGCACGTGTGTAGAATCACGACCAAGCCCCGCCGTCTGCCCTGTCACACCTATAAAGCAATATTAAGCCAATATTTAGAGGCCATGCATTACAGTGATTTTACCATGGGTAAGGTTTGGTTATTAGGCCCTGCTCCAAATGGCACACTTGATATGGACTTCTGGCCTTAAAGGTGTTGTAAATAATTTTTTCTATGAATTGACATGAGAAAACACCTCTATTACCTGTCAGATATCACTTAAATAGGTGCCATGAAATATCACACCTGTCACTTTGACAGCCCTAGGCTGGGGTAATCAGCAGGGCAAAAGATATCCACTAGCACACGGTCAGATAGTTTCATATGTTTAGCCGATCAGAAGACTTTCTGCCAGTCAATCATCATGCATGCCACAGGGCAGCCCATATATGCTCGTATGTTTTTGGAGTGCTGGGTTTAAAGTTTTGGAAAGAGAGGGGGCGTGACTAATTCAATGTCTGGTGAAAGTTTCAGGAAGGATAAAATCGCTTACAGCACCTTGGACTTGGGGACCACAAGGGTTTTTGTTTCCATCTGGGACAGGGCCATTGGCATGATTCCAAGCGAAGTGCCTAAAATCCCCCTTTTCTGTGGTAAAATCACTTGAACACACAGACTCAAGTGGCTTGAGGGCGGCTGTCTGACACCTTTGTGTGTTTGTCTTTTCGTTTAAGTTCTTCATTAAAATATGATTTATATTGTCATTAAACTCCCTTACACTGGTGCCGAAATCCAGAAAGGAGGAGGGATGCGCCGTAGTAGAGTCCTCGCCGCTACCATCCACCCCAACGGAGCAGCCACGTCCATCCGCTGGAGGAGCCCGGCCGCCTGAGACCGGATGAACGGCCACCGACCACAAAGGGAGAAGGGGCTCCTAACGGACCTTCTGGCCCCTAATTAGGCTAATCAAGCCTCAGAGAGGGATAAAGGCCGACTGGAGACTGCAGTGCGACAGAGAGAGAGAGAGATTTACGGGCAGCTGTCCGACATCTTTGTGTGTTTGTCTTTTGTTTAAGTTCCTTATTAAAATATGATTTATATTGTCAAGCCGGTTCTCGCCTCCTCCTTTCCATTAATCACTTTACACAGACAAAAACAAATCATTCTGCGTTTTGGTGATTAGTTAAGGCTTGACATGCTTCTGTGATAATTAAACTGCGCCTTACATAGGCTGAAAAATACTTGAGTCCCTTCTGGGCTTGTTTTGTACATCAAATAGCGTTACGAGGTCCACTCTCTATCATTTTATCACTGACACAGAAACACTGCTGTGGTGTGTGTCAATGTAATGACTCCGTGTGGGCACATTACTAAGGTTCTGCTCTTTCAATAAGTGTTTATGCTGATTAATACTGTTTAATGGTAAATGCCATTTTGACATATCAAGTGTTAAAATCTATTCAGTGTGGTAAATCATCGCACAAAACAAATATCTGCTTAATGTACAAAAATAATTTGCAAACTCTGCATGCACAGCTTGGTTTTTGTGCTACAGTACATTTAAGCCCACCTGAAAGAAATGCTAATTTACTATATGATAAAAAAAAAAATCAGAGTTATACTAATCCACTGACTAGGCCATGTGGTCTTTTTGCTAGATCAAAAAATTTATCTTTCCATTTCAAAGCAAAGGGTAATTATTGACAGAATTATATTTCATTACATGCACTGATCAAACCAATAATCTCTTAATTTAACAAAATTGTGCATAATTACCAAATAATGGATTGAAAAAGGATAAAATATGTGTTCATTTGCAGGGTCTCTTCACACCAAAGTTTTCTTGTGTGGTCGCTAAGGAATGCTTGCACAAAAGCATCTGATTGGCTTGAAATGAAAATAACACTGACAAATAGACTTACATATAAATATAAAACAAAAACAAATGAGGATTTCTTTTTATTTCACTTCAAAGATGATAGTGGGCTTAAAGAGTACGTGGGCTTAATGGGTGCACTTACCCTATTTCTATTTGTGTCACTTGAGCAGAGAGTAATTATGTAGAAGTCAAACACTAATTGGCACCTTCAAGGCATTCAATAACACAAATTACACTTTTTCCATGTCAGTGATGAACTTAGTATTGAAAATATCTATTTAGCATTAAAACTACCATTGAGAGAATAATCAATACAGTAAAAAATAAAAGATTAACTTTTCATAATCTCCAAAAAAAGGCATTCTCTAAACTTTGCTTGTTTGATTTGTTTCTGGGGACAGGACTAGGGATGTGCATGAATAGTCGAATACTCGAGTATTCGCTCTGCGATAAATATTCGAAAAGTAAAAATACTATTCGAATTTCGCAAATTTTTGCTTTGATGGCCATATATACAGTGAGATGCATGTTAAATCCTGAACACACAAACTAAAACTGGCAGTTATAACAGAATGCACTGGGTGGCGCTGTTAAGTGTGGGCAGAAGTTGATCACATTTGTTGAGCAAACCGTTCGGTCTGTACGTTCAGATGGAACCAAAAAGTGGGTTATTGCCTTGTAGCTTACTGCGAGAAAGCTAGGTTCCAGTTTAAATGTACTGGATAAGCGGTGCACACTATACTCCCATAAATGTGCAGCTCCACAGAAAGCAATGTCCCAGTAGCAACGTAATCCTCATGATACTTCTGTAAACAACAAATATGGCATCCGAGAAAGACCATACTATCTGAGGTAAAGGATGTACAGGAATGCTTTAGAGATGTACAAATCTTTATACATCCTATGACACCTTTGTGTGTTCCAAAACTTCTTTTTCTTCGAGCCTCAATTGATTTATAAACATACATATGATAGAATCAGTAAATTCGGCGACAGGAGATCAAGTTCTGCTGCTTAAATCGTGTTTATCGAAATTCAAACCACTCCCTCCAGTGGGTGAAGCTGGAAGTGCTATAGTTTCCAGGTTAAACATCCACAGAGTGGTGCCAAAAGCAAGTTTTTTAAGTTGTACATGATGTGATACAGTCAACAGGAATGCATTTTTTATTAACCACATGCCCTTACCCAAACCTCAACCCTGAACCTAACCATCAGTGGAGTAAAACTGTAATTTCAGAGCCAAAAGGCAACCTCAGAATCGTGCTCTCAATTGTTTGTGAATTGTGAATTGTTATTTTCTGGTTTTCACTGGACTAGAACCCTTGTCTCGGAGATTGCTCACACAATGCGCAGTAGCACAAGAGGGAAAGGTGATCAAATTGTAATTGATGTAAAAATTTATTTTGGGGGATGGGGCTTGTTTGTAATTCAGCAGGATGGGGTCGATTTCAGGGTACATGAAAGCAATATTCCGATTTCCTGTGTGATGGAGTTGATTGAACCACACTTTAAGTACTATTACCTATGAATAATAATGAGATCACATTAAAAAAATCCTTGTCCACTCAGACCTACTCAGTGAAATAAAACCTGTGAAATTGGCCTTGTGAAATGTTTGAACAATTGATAAATTATTAACAAGATCTTATCTTACTTAGAAGTATAGATTAGACAGGGAAGTGAACTAACTCAAATATTGACAGTCAATAGTGACCCCTACACTTGAGTCTTCTCTAAAAAAAACTTAAATGAATGGCAAGACCAGTGCCAAAGACAAAGAGCTTTTTGATGTGGGGAAGTCAGGAGCTGCCACTACAAGGAAACTGGTTGACTTATTTTAGTAGAAGAGTTTCCTGATGGAAAGATTCAACAGCTCAGAGACCAGTGGGATCTCCTCTCCAATAGTTCAAAAGGAAAAATTCACCCAAAAATGAAAATTCTCTCATAATTTTCTCACCCTGACCTATCATATCTCTTCTGAAGATTTAACATCTGGTGTCATATGGATTACTTTTATGATGACTTCTGTGGTTTTTGGAGATTCAAAATGTTGGTACCCATTCACTTGCATTGTATATAGATCAACAGAGCTGAAATACACTTAAACTATGTTCAACAGAAGGAAGTCATACACATCTGAGATAGCATGAGTGTGAGTAAATATTGAGAGAATTTTCATTTTTGGGTGAAATATTCCTTTAATGTCAACTCATGATACAGTTAGAGTCTGGAGGACTTCTTGATGCTAGCAAGAATTTTAAGTTGAACTTTATATAGATAAAAATGACAGCAAACATTGCAAAGTTCTCACCAAGTTTAAAGATGTCACTAGCTTCTTGGTTCATCCAAAACATTGTGAAATCAGGGATCATGTCTTTTTTTCACAATTTTGTGTTATGTGGGATCTTTGCAAACAAAGATCCAGGAACAATATCCTACAGGATTTTTAAAATGATACTGATTAGTGGTGGTGTAGTGGGCTAAAGCACAGAACTGGTAAGCAGAAGACACCACCATTGTGTCCATGAGCAAGACACTTAACTCCAGGTTGCTCCAAGGGGATTGCCCCTGTAATAACTGTACTTTAAGTCACTTTGGATAAAAGTAATTTTGCTAAAATATAATTTACTGTTTTTGCTTTTATGTGTAATGCATCATTATTGCCACATATAGTGCATTTGCAAGGTAGAAACAGACATTCAGTCTGACCTTAGATTTTGTCTTCCAAGTAGCACAGTGCAACAACTAGTGTTTTACTAAAACAAAAATTGACAGGCTGGAATAAAATAATATAATAATAAGGAAGGTCCAAGGTGCCAATTCAAGAGAACACTAGTCACCGTAATGGTGACTTTAAATGAAACACAACTATTGATAAAAAAACAACAACACTAATTAAACTAAGACTTCTATTAAGTCTGAATTCAAAATTTTGTACGTGTTTATTTTTATTTTTACATTTTTTTGTAGCCCCAATGCATTGCCAAAGCATACATATTTATTCAAGCGCAAAGGCTTATGGGTATTTCACCATTATAACCCACAATGCAGTGCTATACTGTTATTTTACTGTGTACAGGTTTTTTTTTTTTTTTTTTGTGACACAGTGAGACAGCTCTTGATCTCCCAGAATGCAACATTTTATCAGCAAACTACTGTATTTAAGAATCACAGTAGATTGCTGAAGGAATTTGACCATAAATTGTGCAAAAAGGTTTCAACTGTAAACCTTTTAATACAAAAACACCCAACTAATCAATCATTGTCAGTCTTTATGGATTTTATTGATTAGTTACTGTAGAATTAATCTTTTTAAAGAAATGTTTCAATGTGTCATATATTTGACAAAGACAAACTGTAAATCTTAAAAAACATTTTTGTTAAACAAAATTTGTACTGATTCTAATCAGCTGTTAAAATACTAATACCTGTTATCTGGACCATCTTGTAATTTGAGAATTTTGTAGCCTGGATCATTTCAGGACTGTGAGTTGTGCATGTTTGCACTTCTGTTATGCCAAGAGTCAAGAGCCAGGCAAGATGCCGTCTTTGTTAAGAATATATGTCACTCACAATCTGAGTAAAAGGAAAAGCACATAACCATGATCTGAATCAGCTGCCTTTCACAGACCACCTTGAGTCCAAGAAGAGAGAAGCCAAAGTATCATCAACCCACGCAGCGCACCACTATGTCTGGGAAGTGATAACACTGCATGTACTCTCATCAATTAGGCTACACTGCCATCAGAATAAATTTTTACAGCATGCATCACTGCACTGTTGACTCTTGCTAGCCTTTCCAAAGAGCAGTATGCTACATCAAACACTTTTCTAACCACAAACTTTAATGTTCCAACAAATGTTCCTCAGGCTAGCTTCCCAGCAGAGAAGATAAAGCAACTATACACAAATTTACTTTACAATTTACCCAAGACAAACAAATTGTCTTAATTGCATGTGTAAGTAACAGGTTTTGATATAGCTTTTCATTTAGATTTTGTTTCTGTTTTCTTTGAAATATATCCTTTTTAATGTAGTTTGAAATTTAATGTTGTTTTCTAGTGTCAGTTCACATTTAGTTTTTCAGTATATTTAGGTTTTACATTAAATTCATTACTTTAGGGCTGCCAAACTTAATATGTTCAATTAATACCATTTAAATAAGGTAAATTCCTGTCTAGGGTTATCGATATTTAAAGGCATTTTCATGTTTAATGTTTTAGTTTTTTGGAGTAATGAAGTTTAGTTTAGTTTCAGTTATTCCAATAATGTTGAAAGACATGGGTCATACAAAACACTATTACTTTTATTCCCCAAGAAACCAAGCAAAAAATAAATAAAATCTTAAATTACACTTTGCAAATACAGCCATCAAATTTGGTTAGTCATTTCATATTATTATTTGTTTCTCTCATGGTTAGGTTTAGGGTTTGGGTAAGGGGTTAGACTTTATGGTTAAGTTTATGGTTTGGGGTAGAGATCGACCGATATATCGGTTTTGCCAATTAATCAGCACCGATAACATGTTTCTGGAACTATCGGTTATCGGCAAAAATCCACACCAATAGTTTCTTCTCATTGCGTCCAGTGCTGGAGCAGCTGGGAAGGGTCTGCTGTATTTATACAGTATGTGAGAGGCCTCTAGAAGCGAAATAAAAACTATCACTTCACTGATGCCTTGAAGTGTTTGTTTTGACATGTGAGACTACACTCTGCATGGAGCGGAACACTTCAGATGTGGATTTAAAACATCAATGAAAAGGTATGTATAAAGTGCACTACAGCACACGTTGTCATATCATCATAAAGTAATTAATTTGTTGAATAGATGCTACATTAGTAGAGAACAGCAGTATGTTTGCCGACAAATCTAAGAGGAGGTAAACATTAAAGCTAACCTCAAGCAAAAATACACACAAGTCCAACCCAAATGTTAAATGTCATGAATGTTACCTTATATTTCCTTTTATTTGCATTACTTTATATACAGCTGGTTATGCATTCGTTAGCCAGTTAAATTGCGTATTTAAAGCTAGTGACGTGAGAAAGCAAATTAATATCTTCATGCAGCCGAGAAAAACGTATAAACAAATCAGAAATGCACCTGATTTCAATTGCATTTTTTTATCCTCACTGTAATACGATGAGTATCGGTCAAATCCACTATTGGTTGACAATAACAAGTTTGATTATGGGTTGCAGGACATTCTTTAGTACTGTTTACTTCTCTTTGCCTTTCCAAGAGTATGCCTTTATTTAGGATCAGTTTTCAGACTAAGCTTTTTTAAATGGGAAATAGCTTTTATAAAAATAATAGTTATTTAAAATATCCTCCCGTTGCAATGGTTTTTCACCATGATAAATGGCTGTAGAGCATTCAAATAGTGACCTGATGCTGAAAGAATGCAAGTATCAGACTGTAGGAATCAATACTACAGCTGAGGTCTGGACTTTGCACACCCAAATGTAGGGAAATGGGTACATTTTATAGAGTCTGGTACACCATGTGAACTGTGAATATTCAGGCCTCTCTGTGGCTTGCCCGACATTTCTTGGCAGCCGAATGCTGGAGAGTTGTCTCTGGGGTTCTCACATGCTTTCTTTGTGCTCAAAAGACCTACACAAAAACTAAAAAGGCTTGAGCTCTGCTGAGCAGGCAGGCTACTTCTTGCTAAAGAGGCAATGGTTGCGCTTTGGCAATGGCAAACGTCACAGTCAGTTTCATTTGTGAAGAGATACACTTGTACTTGTACGGGTTAAATTTCAGGGTACATTAACATTCGGAAGCAGCATGTCGATTTTCCAACATGGTCTCATAGTGAAAACGTGACACTATACAAATTTTTGCAAAACTTGTTATATGTGTCTTCAGGTACAATTCCCTGCAGTTTCCAGGTGAAATGAACACTAGAAATGCTTTATAAACACTTATTTTTCACTCTATTACTCAGATCATGCTATGTTATGATATCGAGACACTTTTGAAAAATTATAAATTTGGTGGACAAGTATCTATATCCACATTAAAACAAGTCCTATATCGACATAACCTGAAAGGCTGCTCGGCAAGGAAGAAGCCACTGCTCCAAAACCACCAAAAAAGAAAGCCAGACTAGAGTTTGTAAGTGCTCATGGGTCAAAGATCTTGCTTTTGAAGAAATGTCCTCTGGTCTGATGAAACAAAATGTCCATAATGACCATTGTTACATTTGGAGGAAAAAGGGTGAGGCTTGCAAGCCGGAGAACACACCCAACTGTGAAGCATGGGGGTGGCAGCATCATGTTGTGGGGGTGCTTAGCTGCAGGATGGACAGGTGCACTTCACAAAATAGATGGCATCATGAGGAAGGAAAATGATTTGGATGTATTGAAGCAACATCTCAAGACATCAGCCAGGAAGTTAAAGCTTGGTCGCAAATGAGTCTTCCAAATGGACAATGACCCCAAGCATACCTCCAAAGATGTGGCAAAATGGCTTAAGGACAACAAAGTCAAGGTATTGGATTTAGGTATTAAACCATTTAAAGGCAATGCTACCAAATACTAACAAAGTGTATGTAAACTTCTGACCCACTGGGAATGTGCTGAAAGAAATAAAAGCTGAAAGAAATAACTCTCTACAATTATCCTGATAAATCACATTCTTAAAATAAAATAGTGATCCTAACTGACCTTAGACAAGCAATGTTTTCTACAATTAAATGTCAGGAATTGTTACAAACTGAGTTTAAATGTATTTGGCTAAGGTAAACTTCTGACTTCAACTGTACATGTATACACTTATTCTAATATGATTAGCTTAACCTCATAGAGCACTGGACTTTGGACTCGGAGGAAGTTTCAAAAATAGACAAGAACTCAAGCTGACATGTGACATGAGTCATAGAAGGGACACGAAATTACATTGTTGCTTTAGAAAATGTGCTTTTCATTTCGCTTCTGCAATTAAAACACTATCAGTTATGGTTAGGTGTTGGTTAATGGTAAGAATATACATTTTGTTAAACTCTCACTTCTCTTTTCAGACACTATTGGTTAAAATTTAGGGAAAGGTTTAAGGTGAGTTTTATTAAAAACTCCATCTAAAATTCACCTTAAAAACCTTGTCTGATTACAACCTCATTTCACTCGAGTTTGGCACCCCCTGCTGGACATTTCACTTGAAAAGTGCAGCCAAACGTGTTATGAAGCACGTATTTTCAGTTTTGCAAAAACGTTGCAATGCTCACGTAAATTTCATGAGACCAGGCTGCAATTTCCAGCATGTTTTCTGGGAAGCTCTTGGGTTGTTGTGTTACAAGCCCTCTCTTGAATATGAGATTTAACACTTGTAAATGCTAATTCATAATTTTTCAAATGTTAGAAAAATAATTCAAAAATAAACCAAATTCCTGTTTGGAATCTTCTTTTCTATGTACATAATACTCACAGTTATTTAACACTAGAATTTTCTATATGCTAAAATTGAATTTTTTTTTTAAGGCTATTTAAATCACAGTAACTTGCTCATAAATGGCATTGGTGAGATCAGCGAGGACTGTTTACCTCCTGACTATTCCTACTGCAGTGTTATACAAGACATCCTGTGCTGTGATGCCCTGCGGTGCGATCACAAATCTCCAACAACACAGAAGTTAAAGGGAACAGTGCATTCAGGTCCATGCTGTCTATTACAATTCTTTACCAAAAATTTACAATGAAGTATCAAAGCATTTCATCCATCTCAACCAGACCAAAATATAATGCAAAGCTTTGAATATGGAATATGTGCAATGCGTTTACAGAATGTTGGATCTTTGAATATTGCTTTGACCTAAAAAGAGGGGAAAATGGAAATAAATGTGACAAAGAATGAAAAGAATCGCTTTGAAATCTCCTGATTTAATACTGTAAGAAAAAATGCTTTTGAACATTCTTTAGAAACCTAAGACATGTATTTCAAACAAAGAGATCTGATATAAACTGATGGGTGACCAGACATACCATTACCTTCAACACACTTTAGTGTGCAATACACATTAATCATCTTGAAGAGACGTTTAAGTCTGAGGATTACATATCCATATACCTTCTTCAGATCAGCAGCCTGTACATTCTTTGCAACAATTCTGGTTTGATATTTGAGAATACTCTGATATTCTACTCTATCCCAACTGGCCTTGCTTCACCTTTCCTTGTCCAACTTCAAAAGCCTGTCTATTCTGAAGCCTACGGCTTATCCACACATCAATGGATGATGGTCCACTACCTAAAGAATGTCCCACAACGCATCCTTAGAAGATTTCTCAAGACAATTTAATTTTAATGTCTGATGTGTCTCAGCAGATTTGAGATCTCATGTTGGGTATGGATGCTTTATCTACACAGCTTTGAAGCCTACCCTGAGGAATTGTTGAAACTTGATATGGTGGTTTATAAAGTGTTGATGACCCAGTGGGTTTAAACACAGAGTTTACTTTGTGTTAAAGTTTCACAGATACAGCGGTGTTGGTTGTACTCTAACGCAACATGGATGAATACCAGGAAGAAGAATGTGAGGTTGCTTAAACAAGGACAGCCACACTCTAAGAGATGGTAAGGTTGACTATGTGGATATAAACACTATTATGTGTTTTGCTTACAGGAAAGTGTACAGAGTCATGTTTGGTTCTGGTAAAGTCATGTGGTTTTATTGATGTAGGACAGATATATTGTTTGAGCCAAGGTTTACAGGTGATTATAGAGTAAGACCATTGTTTACAGAGTCAATTGTGGATAAAATCTTTGTTTTTATTCCCCTCAAGTCAACTGTGTGTAATGGGGCAACTTTAGGAAATCAGGTAATTAAAAGCAATAATAACACAATCAAGCAAATTACTGAGTGCTGGTGAAGAATACAATCTCAATGAAATCGAGAGATCAAGTGATAGATTTTATGTCCAAAATTTTCTTTAAATACACTGATCGGCCACAACATTAAAACCACCTGCCTAATATTGTGTAGGTCCCCCTCGTGCCACCAAAACAACACCAACCCACATCTCATAAAAGCATTCTGTGATGATATTCTTCTCAACACAATTGTACAGAGCAGTTATCTGAGTTAACGTAAACTGTCAATTCGAACCACTCTGGCCATTCTCTATTGACCTCTCTCATCAACAAGGTGTTTCAGTCCACAGAACTGCCACTCACTGGATGTTTTTTGTTTTTGGCACCATTTGGAGTAAATTCTAGAGACTGTTGTGTCTGAAAATCTCAGGAGATCAGCAGTTACTGAAATACTCAAACCAACCCTGCTGGCACCAACAAACATCCATGCGATTATCTAATCTGCCAATAGTGTGGCAGCAGTGCAGTGCAAAAAAGCATGCAGATACAGGTCAGGAGCTTCAGTTACTGTTAACATTAACCATCAGAATGGGGTAAAAAACAATATCTCCTTGATTTGAAGTATGGCATAATTGTTGGTGCCAGATGAAACTGGAAACTGGAGCTCACATATGTCCATACGTTTAACAACAATTCCACCACTGGAGGACATTGATTCGCATTTTAGTTAGCACAGATTGATTTCAAAAGCAACTTTCCACCTACTGTCACAGAATTCACAATGCGATCAATCTGTCTCATTAGTCTGTCTACATAATACCTTATATATATAAATATAATGCCAAATATAATACAATCAATAGTATTGGCCGATATTTCGGCCTAACACAAGGCTACCAGTTGTCATCATAGCATACCATACATAAAGGACCAGAGTGCAAAAAAACTACATATTCTGATTATAATCATAATAACAATTACAATAAAATTACAATACAAAATTACAATAATAACACCAGTTTTCTAAAGGTGCCTGCTCACCCAACATTGCTTTACTGAAGATGCGCTCCAGTTGAAAGACAGTTGCACCAATCTACAGGCCAGTTTCATTTCAACACAAAGAGATCTGATACCTCACTGGACTATGCAGGGTGCACGCCAAGTAAGCATACATAGACAACAGGGACTCCAAATAGTTTGGGACAGTTACTGTATATTACAGCAAAGGTACAATTCCCATCTGGCCCAAAGATGATGAGAGCACACAATAAAAGGATAGCACATTGACAGGCACCTCTTGCCTCGCCCATCTTTGTCCTGTGATGCAAATGGAGGGGAGGTCCATGGGCGCCGATCTACTTCAATTAATAGCCAAGTAACTGATAAAGCGTTGTACATTTTTGTGTTTTACGTGATCAACTGCTCTTGCTTTAAAGTAGCGAATCAAGAGTGCTGTAGTGACTCCCTTGAACTGAGCTGAGACAGAATCCCTTGCACAACTCTCTGGAGGTCAAAGCATGAACTGCAATCAACTGTAAGCTCTGGAGTAAAGCAAATACGCTGGAATGTGCATTTTTTTAAGATTCAAAATGTATCGGAGTATATGCATTGTCAAATGTATATATCTAAAACCTGTCAAAGATGTAATCCCGACATTTAAAATCAGTATATTTAACAAAAGGAATAGGAAACGAGAGGTTCAGCATCCATCCCACACGCATTAATTCTCACGCATCCCATTATGTGCACCCATCCGCATGTAGTTATTGTGGAAGTTCAATTCTCTTCCAAGCAACACAGTAGCAACATTTTAAAAACAAAGTGTGCGTTTAAAATATAATTAATGTATCTTACCAGTCGGCTGCTGACGTCTCGTTGATAACGTCCTGGTAGGCTGTTATGAGGGCCAGTCTGTTCTTGCTGAGATTCACAGCCATGTTGCTGCCACTGCAATCATCAAGACCAGTGTAGCGGTGATGATGAGGAGCGCGAGAGTCACTGCGGAGCGCGAGAGGAGGAGAGACTTGCGCGTGGAACAAAGAGACGCTGCAGCTGCTCTCAACTGCGCGGCGCGGTCCTAGTGCCGAAATGTTCTGTGCGTTCTTGTTTTTAAAAATAGACGACTCACAACGAAGTAGAACAGAACGCAGGGTACTCTTTAAGCATTTTGGAAGGAATATTCCAGGTTAAATGCAGGTTAACATCAATCAACAGCATTTGTGGCATAATACTGATTACCACAAAAATTAACTTCGACATGTCCCTCTTTTTAAAAAAATAAATAAAAAGGACCTTACAATGGAAGTGAATGGGGATAATCCATAAGCATTAAAATAATGACTGTTTCAATATAGCCTCAAGACATAAACAATATGCATATTAATATGATTAGTGTGGTAAAATTGCTTTCTAACCTTTTCTGTGTCAAGTTATAGCCAATTTTACAACTTCATTGCCATGATGATGTGGTCAACAAACCCTAAAATGACTGTAACAATTGTGATTTAAACAACTTTACTTACATGAGATTTAACAGAAGAATTAATATAAGTGCTTTTATAAAATTATAAGATTATAATTTCTGCCTTTAAACCCTCCAAAAACAGGCCCAATTCACTTCCATTGTAATGGGTTGAGTCATGATTTGAGATTATGCCACAAATTCTGCCAATTGAGCTTAACTTGTATTGAAGATTCCTTTAAGTTAAACTATTTTTAACTTGATATGCTGTTTAAAAAAATCACTAAGGCACTGCATTGGAAAAAGAGGTCTATCTGACACAAAAAAAAATCTTTTTATAAAATACATTATTTTTTTTAAACAAAAGTTAAAAAGCTTCTATTAAATTAAATAATTTAGATTGTGTAATTCTTCTTCATAAATGTCAATGAACTAAAAAACAAATGAGCTTCATTCAAAAATGTAGCTTTTTGTATAATGAATTGAGCCAGCATGATAATGCAAATTATAACAAAAGCTACTTCTTGTCTTTGTTTCCCACGATAAACCCAAACAATATGTGTTTGCATTCTAGTACAGACATCTCCATATAAGTCTTAACTTATATACATAAAACATTCTTCATAATAACCTTGACATTTGGACATGAAAAATATGTTTTGTAGTTTCCATGTTCTTAGCAATTGTTTTGCTAAAAAAATTTATCTAACCGTAGAAAATCAGCAGAAGGGTAAATAAAAACAATGTAGATGGATTGTAGGAACGTCTCCTGCTTGAACATTTCTTATTTTGTGTGTATAGGGGATAAGTGCATCACAAAATGTGTAAATTTATATAGGCCAATTTATGGTTTAATAAATGTACAACAGCTATTCTAAATTGATTAATACAAAATGGACCTAAAATAATAACAGCTAATAGTTCACATAATTTCATTCTGTATGTTCTGTCATGTTTATTTAATCTGTATCTGGAATCAATAAAATGGTTGATAACAAATAATAGGCTAATTAATATACATATGACTATTCTAAATCTGTTCTATGATAAATTCAAATAAAAAAATCTTAAATTGCTATTAATCTGAATTTTAAATCTAAAAATTGAATCTTAATCTAAATCTTGATCTAAAATAATTGATAAAACATACAGTTTGTGACAAAAAGGTTTAGAGCGAAGTGCATAAATCACAAAACTGTACAGTCAAGTAATTCAGCTGACCTGTCCCTCTCCTGTGTCTCGGAGATAAGACGCTTAAAGGCTTTTTAGATTAATACTTCCTCTATGATTTGTGGCATCGGATATGAATCGAGTGCATATTGTGCTGTATGTAGGATGGAAAGAGTTGTTTCCAGTTGTTTCAAAACCTGAGCTGCTTCAGCATTTTTGGGCATCCCCTTTTACCGTACCATGGTGAATAATTACCATTTTCAAATTCCATTGTATTTACATGGATCAGTTTCTTTAAAAAACAAAACAAAAAAAAACATGGTATGCTAGTGTCAAAGGCAAATATGGCTTTTGGGGGACATTGTAGGCCCAAAAAATGCTGTCTAGGATGGTATCAAAGTTTTCTAGCAAGTCAGTCCACTCTCTGTCATTTTTGGAACGCTCTAGGGAGGTTATTTCCAGTAATGCTGTGCAGCTCCTATCTACATGAATGGGGAAAGACCAAAATCTCAAAAATGGTTTGTCAAGATTATGATCAAAGAAAATATATCAGCAAAAAATATGGCAATAGGCCTACTGGTATCATAAATTGTGATTCTTTACCTCATATTACGTAGAAAAAAAAAGAAAAACAAAAAGAAATTTCCCGTTCAGCTTATGCGCGTACGCATTCTACAGTTGATTGACAGGTGATGTATCTAATAGGTGATTGACTCTTTAACCTGGAATGTGGAACTTCCTTTCTATATCCATTGACCGTTGTGCACTAGAGCCTTTTGGTTGAGCATTCCAGTTTCTCCCATTCATTTTAATACATTTACATTTATGCAATTGGCAGACGCTTTTATCCAAAGCGACTTACAGTGCACTTATTACAGGGACAATCCCCCGAGCAACCTGGAGTTAAGTGCCTTGCTCAAGGACACAATGGTGGTGGCTGTGGGGATCGAACCACCGACCTTCTGATTACCAGTTCTGTGCTTTAGCAAGTGTCCCATGTTTTATGGTTGGAGTTGGCATCAGTTCATCCTCTGAAGTCCATCATAATAGACTTAATGTATAGTGGAAAGACTACTCTAGTGCCTATAGCAACAGCTGCAGGATACAGTCTAACTGTACTTGAATCAGAAAGCTGGCAGACACAGTCAAGTCTGAGATTCAGCACTGATGACACAGTGCATTAAAGTTGAAAGCACTTTAGAAGATATCTGGGTCATGAAATGCCAAGCTTCAAAACAACATTATCTTTATCATTATTTTTAATAATAAATAATTATTTGTATTAAATAATAATACATTATTATTGTTATTATTATTATTATAAAAAAACCATACAATAATTATTAAGCTTTATTATTATTATTATTATCTTTGAAATATTATTTTCTAATTGTTGTTATTCTAAATAAAACCATAAAATAATTATTATAAAATATGTATTATTTTTATTATTATTAAAAATATTAAAAATCGTTATAATAATGATAATAATACATTATTTTTATCATATAAAATATATATAATAAATAAAAAAACAATACATATTATTTTAGAATTGTTGATTATTATTACAAATAAAAACATAAACAAATATGTGTTATTTTTATGTATTAATAATAATACTAAAAATCAAGATATTTTGTGCTAGGAATTTCTTCATCTCTTAAAGAGTAAACAAAAAGCTCACCTTATCCTATAGTATCCTTTACTTAACAAGCTCTTAATAGCAGTGTCTAGACCACCAAGGATTCTCTCCAATCCTGTTTAATGGCACGACGGCAGGATCTGCCAGTAACAGCATGGGTGTGTTAGTAATGTATTCAACTAGAGCACAGATTTCATGCATGATGCATACACCTCCAGTGAATGTTTATGTCAGCCTTAAAACAATGACACTATACAGTATGTAATCCCATGACCCACAAACATACATTTGCTCTGCGCACGCATACACACTTATTTACCTTCAACTTCGGTCTCATCCAATCAGCATCTCCGTTTGCTCCAGAACTTCCACTCCCCTTGGCTGCTCGATAAATGTGTTGTCATTAATTAATTATTCTCACTGATCTGGTCCATCGCGACGCGTCTCCTACTGCCTACAAAGGTAGCAATTATATTCAGTGGTGAGTAGGATTGTTCTAAAGAAAGACATCTGTCCGGCAGAGCCTCGGCATGCCTCCAAAAGCAGGAGAGATCTGTCAATCAGAAAAACAACCCAGCAAGCACAACACAAGTCTCTGATTTTACAACGGCATTGGGTTTAACAACACGACTGGAGATTTTAACACCAACGCAGACTTTACATGAGCCAAACATGATCTCTTTGGAGTGCTAATAATTTGTTCCAAATATACCACAAAGTAACAGGGCTATAAATTAGATTAGCTGTTAAAGGTACTAATAAATTATGCGTTCACTCGGAATTCTTTTGTTTTTTTGTTTTGTGCATTTTCTCAAAATTATTACGAGATTCATACGAAAATCAACCATCCTTTTTCTAAAGTAACATTAGTTAAATTATGGGATTTGTAGTAAAACTATAACCATAAAAGTTACCTTGGTTTTACTACAGTAATCATATTTTAAGCAAGTTATTCATGCTAATACATGAAAACCAAAAAGTCATATTCACTGTGCCAAAAAAAACATGTTTTTTTTTTTTTTTTTGCCATGTTCTTACCATACAAAATGGTTACATGATTTCTGCAGGTTTAGTGAAATCACTATTAAAAAGGCATGATTTTTCTGGTGGAATATATTTTTTAAAAACCATACTGTGCCACAAGAAAACCATGGTGTTACTATAGAGCAACAAAACTGTAGTAGCCTTACCACATTTTTGAGCAAAATTATTATTTTTATAACCACTGTTTTGATTTTCCTGTATTATTACTATGAATATAATGGTTAAAATATGGTTAAAGGAATAGTTCACCCAAAAAGGAACATTCTCTCATCATTTACTCACCCTCAAACCAATCCAGATGTGTGACTTTTTTCTTCTGCTGAACTAAAATGAATATTTTTAGAAGAATTTCTCAGCTCTGTAGCTCCATACAATGCAAGTGAATGGTGACCAGAACTTTGAAGCTCCAAAAAGCATCTACAGGCAGCATAAAATAATCCATAAAACTCCAGTGTTTTAATCCATGTCTTCAGAAGGGATATGATAGTTGTGGGTAAGAAACAGAACAAGATTTTATTTATTTTTTTACAATAAATTCTCCTCCTTGCCCAGTAGGTGGTGATATAAACAAAGATTTGAATGATTAAGTAGAGATTTATAGTACAAAAATACTTAAATATTGATCTGTTTCTCACCAACACCTTTTATATCTACATTACTTCAGAAGACATGGATATAAACACAGGAGTCATATGGATTACATCTATGTTTCCTTTATGAGATTTTTGGAGCTACAAAGGTCTAATCATCATTCACATTGTATGGACCTTCAGAGCTGAGATATTCTACTAAAAATCTTTGTTTGTGTTCTGGTGAAGAAAGAATGTCAAACACATCTGGGATGGCATGAGGGTGAGTAAATGATGAGAGAATTTTCATTTTTGGGTGAACTATTCTTTTTATGTAATAAAACCAGGGTCAATTTTCATAAGGGATTGATAAAGGCATTGCGAGGGAACCCAAAACATTTTGTGAAGCAGCACAAAACAATTTTGGAAAATAAATTCCCTCATTGTCCTCAAAGGAGCTCTATCCGCCATCAGGTATGACAGTCATATTGGCCAGGAAAACCAAAATTACATGGTGTACCTTTAAGATGAATACAAAATTAAAATGAAACCTATTAAGTTTATTTATACCTGTTCCTTGTCTTTAATGTTGATTCATCAGAGCATGTTATTCCAAAGACAAAAATAGTTTGTTTTAAAATGTGGACCTAATTACTCTGCCTCGAATTCATCTGACAGTCAACCCCTCTTATTTTATCATTATTTTAGTGATGCAGAAAGATATTCAAAGATATATGTAAAGGAAGATATACTATAGTTTGGCAATTTTGGAATGGTAACCCAATTTTACTTTTAATATGTCAAGTGTGTTGGAGTCATAGGACGAGTGACTGAGCATACAAATTACATTATGTGAACAGTAAAAAAAAATAGTCACAGATGAAATCTGATCAGTGTTACAATTTACAAAACCAGTCACCGACTGAACACTTATTTATATGAACATCGTGAGCTCAAATAAAATCCAGCATAAAAAACTAAAGATTAAAACAACAGAAGCAACTGAAGTTAAGAAGGGGTGCCTAGTAGTATAAGAGGGGTAAAATGAAATTAGAGCAGTTATACTTTGAAGTTTTGAGTTCAGATAGCCTTTTTTGAGACTAAAGCCAATGGTTATAAAGGGTTAAAGAAGCACTGGAGCTCTATGAAAATACAATCCACATACCAGACATATGAAAGCAAGACACCATGGAGAGCCATCTAAGTTAAAACAAAGAGTCTGACCAACGGAAATACCCTTGAGTTATTTCCCTGAAAAAAAAAGGAGGGGGAAGGCATGAAAACCATCAGCTGTCCCATTTATTCAGTCATACAAAAATCCTCTTGTAAAAGAGTGCATCCAGCTCTTTGTCTTGTCTGAGGTAGTTGACCTAACTGTTCAAGTTTCAGCATTGAGGCCTGATTTCCGTAGTATTGACCAGCTTGAGACTACAAATGTAAAGAAATTGTAACTTAGCAGTTTTACAACATTGAATATGGTTTGAAAGTTTCACTCTGTATATTTCTAAGAGATTATGTGGCTTCACTGGCTTTGTAGCTGGATGGATTTTTCCCAACGTGAGATGATATTGCCACCTGGTGGCCCTTACAAAATGTACTGTGGTAACTGTAATTTCCCCCAGTTACTAGAGCTTTTGTTACTGCAATTCTGTGGTAACTGACAATTTTAACATTTAGTAGATGTCCCCAAATTGGGGAAAATAAACAAAATATCAGATTCTTAATGGGTTTTTTTTTACTCCGTTTGAAGTAGATCCCATATTAAATAAATGATAAGTTCTGCTTTATTCTTACTAAACATAACAGCATGTCTTAATTATAAATATTCAGTGTCTAAACATATGTCTGCAATGACAATCTGTCAAAGAGTCCATGTTCCATTAGCATAAGCATGCAAGAGGAGGAAAAACACTTTTTGTAACATGGTGGTACTATGACAGTTAAATGCACCATTAAATAAGGAGTAGTGTTCTGTTTGGTTGACTTTCAAGAACAGTAATTAATGGAAGAAGAAAAGGAGCCCAATAGATATAAAGAATAAAGAACCATAAAAAGCTTTACACACAAAAAATTACTGTTCATTATAGCAAATTGTTAGTAAATTATTAAAAATAATTTATCATCTGTAAACCACCAAAATATATTGCATTAAGAAAGGTCTGTCTGCAAGGAGTTGAAAGCAAATTAAGTGAACCATTTTCTCACAACATGCGTTTCTACATCAGTCTCTCTGTAAACACATAATTGAAGTCTATGGTAAAACATCCATTAGTTTATCAGGAAAACAAAAATTATGTACAATATACGACTATATTTTAATACAAATGCAATAAAAAAAAAAGAAGAAAAATGGACATTTGCATTGGGACCCAAAATATGCACATCATTTGCAAACAGTACAGTACATTGTTTTAAAATGAGTAGCCAAGAAAAATATGCTGGGATCCAGCACAGAGGTGATTTTGTGTCCATGCCATAAATAGTAAAGACACAAAATACACAAACCACACTGCTAAAGAACAGTAAATTAAAACTGAGATCAATCTCAAGAAATCTTAAGGAGTGAAACAGATAAATAATAACTGCAAATATGACCTACACCCACAATGACACTGTTAAAAAATTTTTTGTAAAAAAATACAATAACTCACCAAATCTTTAACATTGACAAAAATTGTTATCATATTTTTATGATATACTGTTATCATGCAGTATATCATATACATTTTGATCTGAAACAACTGTAACCGGACATGCATGTTTGTGTTCATGTTGTTTTGCTAAAATAGTCACATCTGTATTTTTTAAACATGATATCAAATGCTCCATATTAGACGGCCTTTATTGGCTGGCCACTTGATGATCCACTATCTACAGCATATGTTTGCACTTAAATGCAGACTTAAGTAATCAAGTTGTACAAGGCACTTTATCTTTGGTTGAACACCTGCATCAGTTAAAAGTTTAGTAGTGTTTTAAAAGCAGGTACTGAGCAGATAACAATGCATCTGCAGAATGGAAAAAGGAGTGATGAAGCACGAGGCCAAAGTATACTTCGGTGTTCCGCAGTAACGATTGAGCGTGATTCAAATGTCTTCATCAGAACGGGAAGCGCAGACGGTCCATGTGCATCCACGTATTTCTAAACATGCAGACAATCCACATCTTTGCACATGTGCCTGGCATTGATTGTGCTAAAGCATATCACAAAGCAGTCTTAGTGTGCATGCTTCTAAAACATCCATATTGACTTGCGGTCAAAAAGTGTATACTTTGAATGGCTGAGAGCTCAACTGTGGGGAGACAAAATGGCACGCAGAAAAACAACGTATATCCTATCATTAAGAGTTGTTGATGCAGTTACAGGCAGGCAAACTCTCCAATGCTTGAATGCTAACAGCTTTGAGATGGCTTCGAAAGGAGTGAATTAGCAAGTACTTTGAGAGAGGCAACTGTGTCTGACTCCACTATAAGATCATCAGTAGGTATACGTTGAGGATAGAGGTCACTGTTTGACTGAGGTTCTAGATCTGGATCCAAAGATGTAATCTCTGGTTCATTCTTAATTGTCATTGTGATTGTGCTGCTCTTGTCTTCCTCTTGTTTCAGATGATAAATGCCAGGTAGGTTTTCAGGAGGGGCACCAATACTGGAGGACTTTTCAGAGGGGACATCCAGTTTGGGCATTAAAGTGAAACAAGTGGCTTCGGGGAGATTCAGAGCCATACTTGACCCATCTTGAGACAATGCTCTAGCTCTACTGGGAGAACTAAGGTCAGCCGGCTCATCTTGGGTCATTGGAATCAGCAGGGACTTGCCATTCCACTTTAGCACCACCTCAGGTTCCGCATTTAGCTTCTCGGTCATAGACTGCAAGTCCCTGTTTTGCAGCTCCATGTCTCCAGCAGACCTCTTTATGATGGCTCTTTTGCTCAGGTTGAGCGGGAGCGCTTGCTCTTGAGGAATCCTGAGGGGGTTCCCATTAGGTTGGGAGGTCTTGCTAATATCCTGAGCCAGAACCTGTGAGAGTCGCTTGGTGAACGAGTTCATGTGTGCTGACCCAAGACGGGTGCGCATCAGTTGACGCAACTGCATACTGCAGCCAATGTCAAGTGGGAGGATCCGGAGAGGTGGCAAGGGAGCTCTGGTCATTGCAAGACCTCCACTCTGGGATGAGGTATCTAAGATACACCCAGAACACTGGTGCTGGAGGTTCTCAGAGGTCTCAGGCGTGCTGACTTTGGGCTGATGGACTATAATTGTCTGGTGGGCTGTGGAAGAATCTTGGGTAGTTACCTCATAATTGCTAATTCCACTGAGGCGCAAGCGGGCTCGGAAGAGGTCCAATGGACACAGTCCTTTGGTGGGACTGAATCCATCCAGGGAACCACCTGCCATCAGCTTGACAGGTGCAGACAGAAATGAGGGAGCTTGTGGATCTATGGTCTCCATCTTTACATCTCGTCCAAGTACCAGTTGGTGGGACACAGGGGTTGAGGACATGGGTGTTAGACCTTGGATTTGATGGTGATTAATGAGCTTTAGTTCCTGGAAAATAGACAGTGGCTGAACCTCCTGATGGGGTCTTGTTGTCTCAGGGAGAGATTTGGGGTATAAAGGTGGTCTTCCAACTCTGCCTTTTGGCAGAACTTTAGCATTACGTTTGCCAGGCGGTCGTCCTCTTTTACGTACAACAACAACACCATCTGGTGGTGAAGCCTGAAGAGGAAGTGGGGGAAGCAAGTAAAATGTACTCAAGTTAATCCAACCGACAAACCTTTGCAGGTATTGAATAAAATTAGATCAGTATTTCACTTTTCTTTTGCTACATCAAGTAAAACCCTTACCTGGTTGGTGACCCCATTCTTTTTTGGGCTGGCTGACACCCCTCTTCCTTGTACAGTCTGTTTGATGGTGGTTGGTAAAACTGATGTAACCATGGGCTTGCCAATTTCTGGGTTTTCTCCCCTTATGTGCTTTTCATAAGGGAGCATCAACCTGGGATTTGATTAAAAGAGAAAATGGGCAATTGTCCGATAGGCCTTGTTTACATCTGTATGTTTCAGGAGATCTGATCACAAGTGGTCAGGCGAGATACATTGGCATTTACAAACGGAAGTAAATTTTGTCAACTTGTGTTCAGATTTTGGGGACGAGGGTCTCCGATTCACTACATCAGCAAGTTACTGCAGTGCAAAAATAAAACAAAATATTTTCTTACTTGGTATTTTTGTCTTGTTTTCCAATGAAAATATCTAAACAACTTTAAGACAAGACACATTGTCTTGTTTTCAGCAAAATCTCAAAGTTTCAGCAAAAAAAAAAATAAGTTTGCTTATGCTATTTAACTTTAAGATTGCTCTAAAAACAAGACTTTCTCTATGTTCCTCACATAAATTTATTGTGTTTTAAGTTTATGTTGTTACTGGAAAATAAGAAAAAAATGGGAGCCTTTTTGCAAAGTGCAAGATAAAATACACTAAATGAAAGATAGAAAAAGAAGAGTGCACGGTTTCTCCTTTTTCTCAAAATAATTTTCATTTCCAAGCACAATTGTAACATTGAGTTTTGTGAAGTTTCATGCATGTGTTTATTTTGTTTACTGTGTTTATTAATTTTCATCAGACAGTGCTTCTCACATCCCACGAAGTTTCAAACAATTGTTTTGTTTGCAGTGATTGATTGCCTTCTGTCAAGGATGCATTAAGTTAGATAAACAATCTAGTCACAAGCATTTTTTACTTCTTTCTAATGTGATTTTAGTGATCTGTTCACAAAATGTTATGGACCCGTTTACACCCGTATCTATAGCTGGATAAGAATCAAAGTCTTTTATCTAAATAGCCACAGACAAGCTATAAATCAAACAAGTGACCAAACAGGCATGACAAATGCAAAACATGTTTTTTTTTTTTCAATAAGTCTATACTGGCTGAAACATAACAGGCTAACATGCCAGATTTGAATATTAAGCGATTTTGAATATTAAGCCACAGAACTGCCGCTCACTGGATATTTTTTTTTTTTTGGGCACCATTTGGAGTCAATTCTAGAGACTGTTGTGTGTGAAAATCCCAGGAGATCAGCAGTTACAAAAATACAAGCCCATCTGACACCAACAATCATCCATGCGATTATCTAATCTGCCAATCATGAGGCAGCAGTCCAGTGCATAAAATCACACAAATATGGGACAGGAGCTTCAGATAATGCTCACATCAACCATCAGAATTGGGAAAAAAAGTGATTTGGACCGTGGCATGATTGTTGGTGCCAGACGGGCTGGTTTGAGTATTTCTGTAACTGCTGATCTCCTGGAACTTTCACACACAACAGTCTGCGGACGGAAACGGCTTGTTGATGAGAGAGGTCAATAGAGAATGCCAGACAGGTTCAAACTGACAAAGTCTACAGTAACTCAGATAACTGCTCTGTACAATTGTGGTGAAAAGAATATCATCTCTGAATGCTTTTCTGAGATGCATGTTGGTGCTGTTTTGGCGGCAAGAGGGGGACCTACACAATATTAGGCAGCTGGTTTTAATGTTGTGGCTGATCGGTGTATATATCCTACTTCTATTTTATAACAAACAAATAAAGAATGAATTGCTTGCAAGCCTAATTAACCTACGAGGCGAGGACTTTTGCCAGTTTAACAAAGGAATAATGGCCTACTTAAAAATTGTGCCACTGAGCAATCCTAATAATTTTTGTTTAGAAAAATTTACATATCTACTTAGGCAGGGGTCAGTATGGTACACAGCCAGTTGGCGGCAAGACCGGTGGCTGAATATCCCCACTCCAAAGGTACTGAGGTCCCACCACTAATCCTACTGTCTCCCTTGCAACATGGATGAAATGCCGGGATGTAAACGTATGCTCTTAGATATTGAATCGTTCAAGATGGATCTTAATATTTGGTGTAAGCGTGGCCTTGTTTGAGCAAAGTTCTCTGAAACAGCAAGAAAAACATCGTTCTGTAATCCGATGCCCAGACTCACCTTTCATAATGCTTCCTGGTGCAGGTGGCAGCGCTGGTGCTGCCTGGACTTCCACCCAGCTCATTGTACACGACCTTCCACATACGCTGCGATGTCACCTACAGGCGATGGGGAGGACAATGATCTTTGACTCACAATACTGAGATCACCACTATCACTTTCATGTCTTTATGATGGATTACAGATTACTTGGCAGGACCAAGAAAAGAAAATGGCATAACCTAGTACCCTCTCATAGCCTCCCAGCCTTTTCACAACTGAATACAAGAGGAACAGGTCAACTGTGGACAAATAAGCAAACAAAAATATAAAAGATAAGACAAATTTATTTATGGGGGAGGGGCTACATTGATTAAAGGAACTGTGACTGGTGCTTAGTTTGTACTGCTCCATTTCAGTAAAGTAAAGAGGAAATCAAGCATACATACTCTTTTTGAAACCCAGATTGGGAACTTTGCTTATGGGGGAACCTCTGCGCTCCATAAAGAGATGTAGCTGATCCAGGAAGAGCTGTTCCTCTGGGTGTGGGAGCCAGTTTCCGTCCCAATGCATTTCTACACTGCCCATCACATTTTCCTAGAGGAGAAAGTTAGAACACATTAAATCAAGATCACTGTTCAGAAGCTGATAAACTGCAATAGAACGCAACAGTAGGGTTCCAGATTTTTAAGTGATAAATTTAAATCTTTCAAGACAGGCCAACCCTGAGCTTGTTGGTTGGTAATAGACAGTACATGCATCTGTAGAAGCCTCAAGCCAATGCAATTCCAATTACATATTAAAAAACAGTGATTAATTGCACAATTCTTAAAACTACCCACAATCCTTCAGTGAGATCCACCAATCAGAGATGCCACCATGGAAAAGGGAATCGCAGCAAGCAGAGTTGTTGCATTTTTGCAGACTGTCTAGGTATTATGAAACGTTAGCGAGCATCAGCAAGCTAACAACAAGTGTTATTTTTACACAGTTTCTTTGTTTTAGCCATAGTTTTAGTCTTTTGATGAAAATGTTGTTTAAATTTAGTCAATATTTTTTTTAGATTTATTCATTTTAGTTCTACTAATCAAAATAAAATTTTAGATGATAATATGCAAAAAGACAAAACTAGAACGTAACTTTGTTCATGTTCACCTGGTCAGTCACTTCTTTGTATGTGCAAATGTAATTTGTACAGTAAACGTAATAAAAGTAAGTGAATAATCCTTAATGAAATAGCAAACATACTGGATTATTGTATAAACAAAATCCCTTCTAGATGTTTCTTCCAAAAACAGATTTCTCTCTCCGTTTGTGCACTGGTAATATATCTTGCAGTATTATTTTTTTCATATTTTCGTCAACAAATTTTCACCCAAATATTGTTTTGCTTTTAATTGACTATATCTCAATTCCAGTGGGTCAGAAGTTTACATTCACTAAGTTAACTGTGCCTTTAAGCAGCTTGGAAAATGTTCAAGTCAAGCTTTTAGACAATTAGCTTCTGATAAGAGGTGTACTGAATTGGAGGTGTACCTGTGGATGTATTTTAATGCCTACCTTCAAATTCAGTGCCTCATTGATTGACATCATGGGAAAATAAAAAAAACAGCAAAGACCTCATAAACAAATTGTGGACCTCCACAAGTCTGGTTCATCCTTGGGAGCAATTTCCAAACTCCTGAAGGTACCACATTCATCTGTACAAACAATAGTACTCAAGCATAAACACCATGGGGCCACGCAGCCATCATACCGCTCAGAAAAGAGACGCATTCTGTCTCATAGAAATGAACGTAGTTTGGTACTAAAAAGTGAAAATCAATCCCAGAACAACAGCAAATGACCCTGTGAAGATGCTGGAGGAAACAGGTAGACAAGTATCTATATCCACAGTAAAACGAGTCCTACATCATATAAACTGAAAGGCTGCTAAGCAAGGAAGAATCCACTGATCCAAAACCACCATAAAAAAGCAAGACTACAATTTGCAAGTGCACATGGGGACAAAGATCTTACTTTTTGGAGAAATTTCCTCTGATCTAATCAAATAAATATTGAACTTTGTGGCCATAATGTCCATTGTTATGTTTGGGGGGAAAAGGGTGGAGCTTGCCAGCTGAAGAACACATCCCAACCATGAAGCATGGGGGTGGCAGCATCATGTTGTGGGGGTGCTTAGCTGCAAGAGGGACTTCACAAAATAGATGGCAACATGAAGGAGGAAAATGATGTGGATATATTGAAGCAACATCTCAAGACATCAGCCAGGAAGTTAAAGCTTGGTCGCAAATGTGTCTTCCAAATGGACAATGACCCCATGCATACCTCCAAAGTTGTGGCAAAATGGCTTAAGGACAACAAATTGAATGGTAATGGTAAATGGTCTGGACTTACTAACTGACCTTAGACATGGAATGTTTTCTATGATTAAATGTGATTAAACATTATTGGTTTATGATCGGACACAGCTTTTAAACATCCAAACCACCTTGGGAGTTCCACCAAACAATTTTCGGAAAGGATCAGGCTTTTGCCCTCCACCTCTTCTGGCAAACATCCCCACCCACCTGTGCCGTTCCTCTCACAACGTCCCTCAGAGGAAACGTTGCAGAAAGCGCGGAGGTATTGCCATTAAGCTGACGAGTTATTTGGCGTTCAGCAAAACAAATTCAGTGTGTTTGCTACCCGCTGCTATTGCCTGGAGTTACAACCGATTTGTGTCTCGGCGTTCCTTGGAGAGGCCGTATAGTTGGATTAGTCCTGTTTTGACAAACTCCCCTGGCGACCCACCCACGGTGATTTCACCGCAAATCCGTGTTCATGCTGTTGATCCTAAGAATCTCCATCAGCTATGCCAGGAGCTGCACCTGACCTATGACACAGTGATGACTATGATGGTACTATTAAATGCCCATTCGCTGGTGAACAAGGCATTTCATTTAAACGACTTCATCACTGCAAACAAACAGGATTTTCTGTTTGTATCGGAAACCTGGTTAAAAGGTAGAAGATCTCTCTCCTGAATCAGAACTTTGGCGTCAGAGCTACTCATTCATCAACACCCCTCGGACGACTGGATGGGGAGGATGACTAATGACTGTTTATAAAAACAAATTTCAATGTCAGTCACATCCCACTGATGTTTATGATAGCTTTGAATTACAAATGTTTAAAATTCCATCTACAAACCCCTTAGCGATTGCACTGGTTTACCGACCTCCAAAACAGAATACAAACTTCATCAACGAGTTTGCAGACTTTCTAAGCAGAATTTATACAAAGCATGATAGACTTCTACTATTGGGTGACTTTAATGCACATATTTGCTATGGCAAAGGTACACTTGCTAAAGAATTTTTAAATCTCATTGACTCTTTTGACTTGACACAATATTCTGGACTTGGTCTTAACTCATTATGTATCCATTCATGATACTATGATTTGTGAAATTAATTTCTGATCACAAGCCTGTCACTTTTAATGCTTCTATTGTTACTCAGACTGAAAATCTAAAGCCATTCAAATCTAAAGCTTCCAAACTGGTTCTGAAACCATGGCTACGTAGCCCCTACACTCTCTTAGACGACTATGCAGGCAGGCCGAGCGCAGATGGAAAAAACACAAATTACAGGTACGTTATGAAACATTAGAGCAGTCTTGGGTTAATGTTCAGAGAGCAGCAAAAGATGCAAAACATAAATACTATTCAGACATCACTGCTAATTTAAACAAACCAAATATTATGTTCTCTATAACAAATTCTGTAATAAACCCAGCTTTTTTAGCGGGAAGATCGCTGACCAGCACTCTCAGATTCTCTAAACTTATTCTGCTCACTTATTCAGCATCTATAGCAGAGATCAGGTTTCAGAACATTATAAATATCAGTACATTACACAGTACTGATATTTTAATTACCTTAGATAATGGTGATAATGCAATTCTTATTCTTATAGATCTTGATATGATTGATCATACCACATTTTGCAGGAATAAAGGGTACCCTTTTAAAATGGTTCCACTCTTACCTAATAGGCAGAAATGTATCTGTCAGCATTGGAAATGTGATGTCCTTCAGAGCACCTCTACCTTGGGGGGGTTCCTCAAGTTTCAATTCTTGCTCCTAGCCTTTTCTCCCTATACATGCTCCCAATTGGTTCTATTTTTAGGAAACATGGAGTGTCTTTCCACACTTATGCTGACAATTGACAAATGTATTTGCCTCTGAGGCGCTCCAAGACAAATACTTTAGACTCACTAATGACTTGTTTAAAAGAATTAAAAATGTGGATGGCCTCAAAAAATGTTTTAAAGTAAACGAGGATAAAACAGAGGTCATCTTATTTGGACAATTTAGTGATATCAACTTGACTCAAATTCATTGTCTGCCTACACTAAAACATGCATAAAAAAACCTTGGAACTAAAAATAAAAAGAAGAAATGTCAGGAATCAAAAACGTGTTGAAATGTATTTGGCTAAGGTGTATGTAAACTTCTGACTTCAACTGTAGTTTATCATCATAATGTATCTTCGTTATCATTGGAAAAAAAACTAAAACCCTTTGCCAATTACCATTTTATATGGGATGTTCTAGTATTATAAAAGACATTAGGGCTGTTTTCTGATAAATACTATATTAAAAATACACAAAACCGATAATATAATCAATTACATAATTCACTAGACTTTATGGGAAGAGTTCTTATTTGCTCTGAATCAAGTATTCTAATGCTACAATTCATTTCAGTGCTGGTTGATTACATTTTTGGAGTAAACCACAGCAGTTTTACTGCAGTACATAAACCATGCCTAATGTTGAAAATGCCATAAACACTACATTTAGTAATTCAGTTTAAACTGTGATATTGTCATCATGATAATAATAAAGTAACATAAAAAATTATCAAATGAAGAAAATGAGAGAAAAGTGACAAAAATACACAAATGGTGTGAAAGGAAGTCAGCAGTTAAAACATAACAGGAAGCACACATTGATGTCACAGTATACTTCACTATTTGTTCAAAATCTAAAACATCCTGTATCACATTCACCAACATGCACGTTTACTGAGTTGAATCCAAAGCATACCTTCATCCTTTCCATCCATGACTCTGATAAATGGTTATGGTTTTGTTGTTCAGAGTCATCCACTTTTCTTTTACGAGGTCGCCCCTTCAGACTCAGAGAGGAACATCCTGCGAAAGAAAGCATGGAATATTTTAAAATATTTTAGAGCAGAGCTTAACAGAGGGAGCACAGCAGAAAAACAATTGCCATTCAACATTAAACACTCTCCTGTCACACTCTGTTGATTTCCAGGCAGTTCCTTCTTTATTTAAGTTGTATGAAGGTGCCACCTGGTTTGACCAAGTTCACCACCAAAACAATCATTTGATTTATGTGACACAGTGTTAGTAACCACATAATGTCAAATAAAGCACATTTCAACCAACATTGGTAATATACACCAGCGCAGTGTATGTGTATTCGTTTCCAAATATATTTGGAATTATACAAAAGTGAAAATAAATTCACCTGAAGCGTTTGGTGTTCACAAAGCACGTTATCAACAAACCATGCTGGAGTTGCTTACATCTGATATGGTGCAAGTTAATTTTGAGAGTGCCAAAATTACACAAGGCAAACACTTGCCGACTAGTCAACTATACTTTCTGTTGACTAGTAAAACAGAGTGGTCAAGCCCAATATTCAGTATATAGGCCTATGTGCCGTTTTGTAACATTTCTTATACCACGCCAATTTATCTATTTCAAATCTGTGCCAACAATGACAACAGACTTGGCTTCATATTATAATTTCCAACAAGTCATATCATAAAAGTGTAGTACTCACCAATCTGTGTCAGTATACTAGCATTGCTGTCAAGAGTAGGGTGGTTGAAGGTATCTCGACAGTAAAGGACACGTGTGTTGTTAAAGGCCACTTTTATGCCCCCCAGAGCCAGCAGGAGAGGGTCCTGCAGACCAGGGCAGCCAGCCTGATACGGGACACGTCTCTGGAGGGATCGGAATCGGCAATACTGAGGGTAACTGAGAACTTTAACCTTCTGCTGTACTGCTGTAGACTCATCTGCAAACCCCCCCCCCAAAAATACACAAGTGTCACTCAATAGACAATTTAATGAAAGAATAATAACTGGGAAGTTCAAGAGATCAGCAGAGTTAAAAAAAGAAATACAAAATGACAAGAAAATATGGCCTTATCAGTTGAAACCCCCAAGCTCAAACACATTATCAGACTCCAAAGATGTTATGTTTGCAAAATATCATGAATGTGGCAATGTTCCCTTTGTGGCAACAATAATGATGCTTTCCATCCCATTTTTTTGTCAACTGAGGCCTTAAGACCTAAATTATTGACTTGAAGAACCCCCTGAGCATTTAAAAATACAGTTTTACCTTACAATAAATTTGATTGTTTAAATGTATGATTAAGTCAAATGTAGATTCTAATTCAAAAGCAAAGGGGTTGCGTCACATGAAAATACTCCATCCTTTACAGAGTTGTTTTAAACATTGATGGATAATTCCAAATGCTGTCAATCATTCTGACAGATGAAAAAAGAAACAAGAAAACCATTTGATAACACTTTACAATAAGGTTCCATATTTTAACATCAGCCAACATCAGTTAACATGAACTAACAATTTTCAATACTTTTACAGCATTTAATAATCTTAGTTAATGTTCATTTCAACATATATTAACACATTTAATCAAAAGTTATTTGTTAACATTAGTTAATTCATTATGAACTAACAATGAATTGTATTTTTATTAACGAACATCAACAAAGATGAATAAATACTGTTAAAAATATATTGTTCATTGTTAGTTCATGATACCTAAAGCATTAACTAATGTTAACAAATGGAACCTTATTGTAAAATATTACCAACCATTTTAACCTAGAGCATCAGTTTTGACTTCACTCGCTCTCACTCTCCCCATTTATTTCCTGGTATTAAAGATGAGTTTCAGGCAATCCGATCGCTAGTAGACAGTCACATTCGCCATACTGTACCAGTGTCTTTTGACCAATTGTGTTCAGATTGAGGAGAGGGACTCTGATTTCATGACTGCATACATCAATCATTATGTCAGTGAGTAAATGCATGATAATAAAGCGCAGAAAGTTGCGTATCGTTTCTGCCGGTTATACTTTCATTAATTTCAAGCGCAAACATTACATTTAAAGCAGAATTCTCAGTTATTTTGGTTCAGTTTGAGCTTCAGATGTGTGTGCTTTTCATCTTTATGTTGATATCAGGCACACTGAAAAAGTTCAGAGAACTTGTGGACGCGCTTTTTCTAATATTCCAACAGGACGGTTGTTTCCTTTTAAAGCCGCACGTCACAGGCAAAGTTTAAAAATCGTGTTTTATCGCAGTGGGTTGATTCACAGGTAGAACTTCCCCCCTAGAACTCCTTGGATTCACCAGATTCGCTCGAGTCTTGGATGCTATGCCCATTATTGTAGACCTAGTACATATGAAAAGAAAACAAGTATGACTGATAAAAATAGATAATGATGGAAATTTTACAACTTAGTCTGTCAGAGTGAGGGATAAAGATTTTTTTCTAACACAGCCTCTAGCCTAGCACTGACAATGACTTGGTCGTTGAGTCTTGCTTCCTATCAGCATCTCACAGCATAAGCAATGCATTTAAAAATGCTGTGTAAGGAAGCGTGTCTCGTGTTCGGTTCCTTTCTGTTGTGCTCCACCAAGCATCTTGTTCGAACAGCCGTAGTGGATTCACTGGGCTGCCACTAGTCTCAGATATATGCCACTTAACAACAGAGTTTAACTCAATACCACTGTTATTAATGAAAAAGTCAGAATTTAATAAAACATCTGGTGATCACTGATGACTTGTATCTTTTCCCCCTAACTGAATTAATGTCTTCAAAATTTTCATATAATTAAAAAATAAAAATAAAATTAAAGAATTTCTTTAAATTGAACAAAGCCAAAAATAGCTGGAAGATCAACTATGTGAAATAACTATAAACTACTGACCATTCAGACTTAAACTTTCAAATTACATTTCACAGCACAAACAAATGTATGGATTTCATGTTTTTTTTTTTTTTTATTATTCAGACTACATCGGATGTAAACATTTTTATTTTATTTTTTTATAAGATTTAAGTTACCTCTCTGAACATTATTCAAACATAATACAAATTTTGGTCATATTTAAGTGATAAATTCAAATTTCATTTCTTAGTCCAGTTTACCCCCCTAGTTTTTAAATTTAATTTCAAACCATTTACAAACATATGTCATATGGATTTCATTGCTGTTTGGACAACAAACTGATTTGAGCCAAATTAATATTTAATTCATATTTGGTGCTGTTTTAAAGGCAAAGATGGTCACACTGAATACTGCTTTAGCTTTTTTATGTTTACTGGAATTTGTAAGAAACACATGAACAAATTGTAAAACACAACGGCAAATCCAGAAACAAGTAAGAAAACACAACAGCAGTTCAGTCGAAACGAAAAGGGTAGGTACCATAGCTTCTCACCTGATTGGCTGTGTGGAGAATATCTAGTCCTTTCTTCAGGACTGGTTCTCTGCTCACTTGCGCAAAATTCATTCCAAATGCTCAATTACTGAAAATTGTGAGTGGTTAAGTCACTCGGTAAAACAGTAATGGGACAGATTATAACACAGACCGGGAAAAGGTTTAGGTACGACGTTAATCTATGTTGTGTAAGGGACGTCTAAAGATTCCACAAACTACGCTAAAACGCCAGTGTCCAAGCGTTCATTCAATTGACTTGCATATTCTAACATAACAAACACTGTTATTAACAAAGCATTTTCTCATTCTAATGGTTGCAGTAGACTGCCGGCATGATGACTCACTTTCTACATTTGAAGCCAGCATGTCCAATTATGAGTACAGTGTTCAATTATTTTAGAAAACAATCTCTGACATTTTACCAAGATAATATTTTCAAATGATAAAGGTTGTAGAAGGCTGCTATTACATATGCTGATTTACTCTGAGATTTTCCCAGGATGTGGAATTATGCATATACAGTATTCAATTATGTTTAAACAATAATAATAATAATAATAATAAAACCAATAAAAAAAATATATATATAAGTTAGTCATTCACACCAATGGCAGCCTGCTACAACCTCTGTAATGTCGAAATTAAATCTTGATGATTTTTTATGGTGTTTTTTCTAAACTAATTGAATACTGCATCCATATAATTAGACATACTTTGAAAATCGATCCTTTGACAGCAACTGGAACCTTTATCATTTAAAAAAAAATTAAGTTGGAACATGCAAATGGAATGAACGCTTGGATGTCACCAATGTTTTAACGCAGTTTGTGGACTTTAAGATGGTCCCTTACACACTAGATGAACCATGAGAACATAGATGAACATCATACTTAAAATTAACTTTTCCCGCTCACTGTTTTTACTCTCTGTGTTATCATGTTTCCTGTTACTGTTTTCCAGAGAGAGAAAACACTCCAAATGATTTAGATTTTAGTCAATGACCTTTTGGCATGGATTTTGATATATGTACTTTTATGCATTTGGCAGATGCTTTTATCCAAAGCGACTTAGAGTGCATTTATTACAGGGACAATCTCCCCGGAGCAACCTGGAGTTAAGTGCCTTGCTCAAGGACACAATGGTGGTGACTGTGGGGATCGAACCAGCAACCTTTTGATTAACTGTTATGTGCTTTAGCCCACTACACCACCACTACGATATAATCAGTGAACCGATCCCGTAGAAAGGACTAGATCTCATTCACACAGCCAATCAGGTGAGAAGCTATGGTACCTACCCTTTCAATTTTGACCGATTTGCTGTTGTGGTTTCGGATTTGTTGCATTTCAGAAATGTTATTTGGACTTTGGATTTTCAGCTCTGTTTTTAGATTTGCTGTTTTGTTATGCGCTTCACGGCCACCATAATTATCAGGAGGACTATCAAATATCAGCACCCTTAGCAATATTATACATTATATTCAGCATTACATAGAGTTTAATATAGTACAATCATCTAAAAACCCTGTGCAAATTCACTCTCATGCTGAAAAGACTCCTCCTGGTGCTCACTGTATTGCATGCGGTTACTTGAGCAGGACAAGACAAAAAAAAAAACACTTTAAAAACCGGCACACTTTGACTACTGAGACTTCAGTCTGATATCCATGAAACCTGCACAATTGATTCCATTGAAACTGAAATCGTGGCATAATGTAAATGATTGCGCTCCCTTTCTTCATTGTGATTGGTTTGATTGATGTGGATGTGCACGCTCACTTGCTTAAGAGTTTAACAGAGACTCGCTTGTGGTAAGAACAAACAGTTTGGCTGATTTGAATTCATAACATGTTTACATTATAAAACATAGAAAATAGCAGTAAAATGTGGGTGATGAGCTGGAGAGAAACAACTCCCATGCACCAAACAGCACACACCCTCTTTCAATGCACCTGACACAGCATCTGCTCGACATTAAACTGTTTGCTTGCTATGATCTTCTTTGAAGTGTTTATTAAGTGCTCTCGTGCACTGGACAACTTGGGTTGTATTTTTTCCACTTCAACTTGCCTTCATTGTTTTTAAAACGAGTTTAAGTGAAGTGACGTCACTGACAGGGCATCTCCGTGCTTACCGCAAATAAGTAATCGATAATGATATTCATCGTCGATGATTTCCATCATCAATAATAATCGATTAGTTGTTGCAGCCCTAATAGGGGTGGCATATGCAATGTTTATTGCTGCTAGATTTTATAACGGTCCAGTTTAGCCGATCTGTCTTGTATTATATCCCATACTGGATGCCTGTTGTCCTGTATTTTAGTGGGTAGCGAAGTGTCCCATATTCGTGTGTGTCATTCAGTACCTTATCATGCTGTGGTGGCTCGCAGCCGATGCGTGTAACCGCACCTTAGCGTATATCTTTAGGTGAGTAAAGCCAGTATCTGTATTATTTTAGAGGTTTGTATTGCTTTGGCTGCCTCGTAACATGTACATGACACATGGGTATATTCCATAGAGAAGTGATCATCCCAATGCCCTGTTCCCCTCAAAGACTTCTGAGGGCTGAAAGATGTAACAAAACGGCCATTCAGAACACCCTTTTTATGTCATTTTTTTATCAACATTTTTCTTGTAACAATCCCACAGCATGGTCATCTTTATTGGTTTCCTTTCTTCCTGCCCTGTGAAAGCATCATTTAAGCAATTTGGAACACATGCATGTTTTCTCAACAAAACAACCAATCACGCACAATAAATGACAAAAAAACAACAACAACATAAAAATCTGATCTGACCGTTCAGACTGAGACACATTAAGAAATATCTGATTTTTATCGGATTCCAAACCACCTCCGAATGTGGTTTGGATCAGTCTTGTTAAAATCAGATTTTTTTTCAGAGAGTATTTGTCCTGTTAAGACTACAAAAACCTAAATGGATTGGAGTCAGATAGGCAGATTTTATTCTGCCTGTGAGAACAAATACTAAAAAAACATTTTCATTAGTTACTCACCATTACTCTCCGTTTTCCCTCCCTGTGAGTCAGCAGAATTGCGAGACCCGTATATGTTTTGACTGCTGCGCTTCCACTGTGGCGGTTCCTGACAGGTCCACTTTATCAGATCCTCCACTTTCACAACAATCTTTCTCGACACAGCGACGACTTCATCCTGTGCACAAAAACGCACATAAACTTCAAATGAGCAGGCAAACAAAGAACCAAAGTATGCATTTTATACATTAACATGAGGTTACAGGCAGGATCAGGTTAACACTTACAGTACAATGAATACTACGGAGACCCCTCTCCTTTTTTCCTGTTATATTGGTTAACAATAGGACACTTGTCACCTCAGACAAAAACTACCAACTCAAACTGCTTTAAAAAAGGGACAAAAAGCCAAATTGACATTTAGATGCTTATTTTTCGACATTCTCACATTCAACTCAACTGATAACAATGGAAACTCTGAAAGGCTGAGAACTGTAGTTTTAAGAATTCTCCCTAGTCATTTATTTCATGGCAAAAAGGATTTGAGCTCCAAACATATTATGAAGAAGTAAAACACTACAAGGGACAATGAAGCCAGGTTTAAAATGTTATGTCTAGTTTAGCCATGCCTAGTTGATACTCTGCTACCTTGAAAACAATGTGTTTTGACTGAAAATATCTCAGAGGTGACTTGCACTAGCAGAACAAGTTTGTCTAATTCTAATTGACAATTCCAGCACATTCCAATCACTTGGTAACAAAAATTATGTTAGTCAAGTCTAACTGCAGTTTTTCAAGTGTACATGACTGAAACTGAGGATTTTTTATTTTATATTTGATGTCTTTTGTACTGTCTGTCTGCTGATTCTTCTCGGTCCAAGGCAGGGTCAGAAATTAACAGGGGCCTGAGGCAAAAATGTCACAAATTCCCCAAATTAAATAAAACGTGGAGGCAAGAAACGTCTGTCTGTGATTTATTTGTAACATCTGAGACTGATATATTCCTTAATATTTTATTGTAGGCCTAGGAATACTTATTACTGCATGAAACAGTAGTTATAATTACTCAGATAATTTATGTTAGTACATAGATTAAATTGAATTTGAATTGTTTTAATACAAGAAAACATGCCCTCGTACAGGAACAATTCCCATGAAAGTCAAATCCAAAGATAATTTTTAACTTCATCTTTTATAGAATATTTTTAATTGAATGCAGTCGAATGCTTGATTCTGATTGGCTGACAGACATTCTTAGGTGAGCAATTATTTTTCAGTAAACGCACATCTATGAAGTAGTTACAAGCCGTACAGGTTCCAATCAAAACAAAGACATTGGCTAAGTAAATTGAATAAATATGACAATGTCTAATATATATATATATATATATATATATATATATATATATATATATATATATATATATATAAAATCACACACACATTTAAAATCTACATACCTCTCTCCACTTCCCCACCCTGAAAACCTTCAAAACAAAATGTATTAAATAACTCCCAAGTTTCCCTGCCTTCTATATGAAGAAGATTTCCCATTAGATTTCTTCGATATACAGTGCATCCAGAAAGTATTCACTGCGCTTCACTTTGCTTCACTTTTTCCACATTTTGTTATGTTCATCCTTATTCCAAAATGGATTAAATTCATTGTTTTCCTCAAAATTCTACAAACAATACCCCATAATGACAATGTGACAGAAGTTTGTTTGAAATCTTTGCAAATTTATTAAAAAATTAAAACAAAAAATACAAATAACATGTACATAAGTATTCACAGCCTTTGCCATGACACTCAAAATTGAGCTCAGGTGCGTCCTGTTTCCACTGATCATCCTTGAGATGTTTCTACAACTTGGGAGTCCACCTGTGGTAAATTCAGTTGATTGGACATGATTTGGAAAGGCACACACCTGTCTATATAAGGTCCCACAGTTAACAGTGCATGTCAGAGCACAAACCAAGCCAATAAGTCAAAGGAATTTTCTGTAGACCTCCGAGACATGATTGTATCAAGGCCCAGATCTGGGGAAGGGTACAGAAAAATATCTGCAGCATTGAAGGTCCCAATGAGCACAGTAGCCTCCATCATCCGTAAATGGAAGAAGTTTGGAACCACCAGGACTCTTCCTAGAGCTGGCCGCCCAGCCAAACTGAGAGATCGGGGAAGAAGACCCTTAGTCAGGGAGGTGACCAAGAACCCGATGGCTTTTCTCTGTGGAGAGAGGAGAACCTTCCAGAAGAACAACCCTCTCTGCATAAGTCCACCAATCAGGCCTGTATGGTAGAATGGCCAGACGGAAGCCACTCCTCAGTAAAAGGCACATGAAGTACTCTCAGACCATGAGAATCTCTGGTCTGATGAAACAAAAAGAATTCTTTGGCCTGAATGGAAAGCTTCATGTCTGGAGGAAACCAGGCACCGCTCTTCACCTGGCCAATACCATCCCTACAGGTAAGCATGGTGGTGGCAGCATCATGCTGTGGGGATGTTTTTCAGCGTGCAGGGAAACTAGTCAGGATTGAGGGAAAGATGAATGTACAGAGATATCCTTGATGAAAACCTGCTCCAGAGCACTCTGGACCTCAGACTGGGGCGAAGGTTCATCTTCCAACAGGACAGCGACCCCAAGCACACAGCCAAGATAACAAAGGAGTTAAATTAATAAATTTGCAAAGATTTCCAACAAACTTCTTTCACGTTGTCATTATGTCATCTCTATGCACCCATTCCGCAATTATGCACAATTATTCCTTACTTAAATTCATACAGTTGAAGTTTGAAGTTTACATACACTTTGGTTGAAGACATTAAAACAAATTTTAACCACTCCACAGATTTCAAATTAGCAAACTATAGATTTGGCAAATCGTTTAGGACATCTACTTTGTGCATGACGAGTAATTTTTCCAACAATTGTTTACAGACAGATTGTTTCTCTTTTAATTGACTAAATCACAATTCCAGTACACTAAGTTAACTGTGTCTTTTAAGCAGCTTGGAAAATTCCAGAAAATGATGTCAAGCCTTTAGACAATTAGCTTCTGATAGCCTAATTGGAGTCAATTGGAGGTGTACCTGTGGATGTATTTTAAGGCCTACCTTCAAACTCAGTGCCTCATTGCTTAACATCATGGGAAAATCAAAAGAAATCAGCAAAGACCTCAGAAAATAAATTGTGGACCTCCACAAGTCCTAGGGAGCAATTTCCAAATGCCTGAATGTATCACGTTCATCTGTACAAACAAAACCACCATAAAAAAGCCAGACTACAGTTTGCAAGTGCACATGGGGACAAAGATCTTGTCCATCTTGTCTGATTGACCATAATGAACATTGTTATGTTTGGGGGGGGAAAGGCGCTTGCAAGCCGAAGAACACCATCCCAACTGTGAAGCATGGGGGTAGCAGCATCATGTTGTGGGGGTGCTTTGCTGCAGGAGGGACTGGTGCACTTCACAAAATAGATGGCATCATGAGGAAGGAAAATGTTGTGGCTATATTGAAGCAACATCTCAAGACATCACCAAAGAAGTTAAAGCTTAGTCGCAAATGGGTCTTCCAAATGGACAATGACCCCAAGCATACCTCCCAAGTTGTGGCAAAATGGCTTAAGGACAATATAGTCATGGTAATGGAGTGGCCATCAAAAAGCCCTGACCTCAATTTAATCGAACATTTGTAGGCAGAACTGAAAAGCATGTGCGAGCAAGGAGGCCTACCCACCTGTCAGTTAAGCCTGTTTGACCCAAGTTAAACAATTTAAAGACAATGCTACCAAATATATAAATATTTGGTAGCAAATATTAACAAAGAGTGTGTAAACGTCTGACCCACTGGGAATGTGATGAAAGAAATAAAAGCTGAAATACAGTAATTCTCACTACTATTATTGTGATATTTCACACTCTTAAAATAAAGAAGTGATCCTAACTGACCCGAGAAAGGGAATGTTTTCTACGATTAAATGTCAGGAATTGTGAAGAAAAAAAAAAAAGTTTAAATGTATATGGCTAAGGTGTATGGAAACTTCTGACTTCAACAGTATATTTTATAACAAGATTGATATACTTACAGACAACAATCTTAAACACTGCCTGGCCAAAAAAAAAAGTTGCATACTCTAATATTTAGTTGGACTGCATTTAGCTTTGTTTACAGCACGCATTCGTCATGGCATTATTTCAACAACTTTATGCAACGTCACAATTTATTTACATCCAGAGTTGCAGTAATTTTTGGCTGAGATCTTGTATTGATGACGGGAGAGTCGAACCACTCCGTAAAGTCTTCTCCAGAACATCCCAAAGACTTTCAAATGGGGTTAAGGTCAGGACTGTGGTGGTCAATTTATGTGTGAAAATGATTCCTCATGATCCCTGAACCACTCTTTCACAATTTGAGCCCAATGAATCTTGGCACTGTCATCCTGGAATATGCCTGTGCCATCAGGGAAGAAAAAAACCATTGATGGAATAACCTGGTTATTCAGTACATTCAGGTAGTCAGCTGACTTAATTTTATTGCCACATAACATTGCTGAGCCTAGACCTGACCAATGAAAGCGGCACCAGATCATACCTCTGCCTCCAGAGGCCTGTACAGCGGGCACTATGCATGACGGGTGCATCACTTCATGCACTTCTTATCTTACTCTGACGTGCCCATTGCTTTGGAATAGGGTAAAACTGGACTCATTAGACCACATCACCACTTTTCATTGGTGATGTGTCCAAACTTCATGTTCCTAACAAGTGTATTTCTTGTGGCCACATAGCTCTTTAGTCCCAATGCAACGAAATGCATTCGTTGCATTTGTTCATGTGGAAATGCTCTTACTATCACTATTAAACATAGCTGCGAGTTCTACTGTAGACTTTTTATGATGTGACTTCAAGTATTTTAGTGATCTCCGATCATGATCTTTCAAGATTTTTTCCGACCTCATTTCTTCCACGAAGCTGACGGTTCACTGTCATCTCTCCAGGTTTTAATAATGCGTTGGACAGTTCTTAACCCAATTCCAGTGATTTCCATAATCTCCTTAGTTGTTTTCTTTGCTTGATGCAGGCCAATAATTTGCCCTTTTAAAACACAGTAACATCTTTTCCACATCCACAGGATATGTCTTCTGACATTGTCGTTTAATAAATCAGTTGCTACACACTGCATCAATTAGGGTTAAAAGAATTGTTGCCAGCTGAAACATATTAATCACTTCAATAATTATCCAATCATAGGCTCTTAAGTATCTGCTTATTTAAATCCAAATGGTGACCTTTTTTTGGCCAAGCAGTGTATAAAAGTGTGCTTGGTTAAACCAGTGTCAAAGCTTTGCTAGGCATTGTCTTATTGCACAGGATAGAAGAAACCATACTCTATAAAACGCAATAAACTTGCATTACCCAGAAACAACCATATGTTAAACATTTGCTGCAGTAATGTCAGAGCTAACACCACACAATTGCAAAATACCATAAACTATAAAACACTGTGGCAATTCACATTAAAAAGAAAACATTGTAAAGATGATAATATCCAGGTCCTCATTTACAGATCTATACACTCTTCCTCTACGCCATGGACATGTGCTCTTAAAACAATCCCCCCCCCCCAAAAAAAGTTAATGTTTCACAGATGTAACAAAGTGGGAACTATGTGTTTGAGAACTTGAGGCAAAGAGAAGCCAGTTTTTAGAACTACTGGCTTATCTTTCTGCCTGTTACTACTTGCCATCATTTTTTACCTCTCCGTGCTCCACCGCTCTGCCTTTTGGGGTGTCTTCAGGAAGGAAGTAGAGTCTAGAACTGGCCAGCAGGCGGTGCTGTGTCTGATCTTCCCATAGTAGTGTGACCTCAGCTATGCAAACGGGCTCCTGAGGGCCACAGCGCATGAAGTAAAACTCTCCAAGCTTCCAGACCTGAGGCGAACCACCCAACTCCTGCCTGTAACTCACCGACTTGTAAAAGGCAAAGGAGCCCCGAAGGCAGCAGGGAGCACCTAACCACTGTTTAAAACAAAAACAAACAAACAAACAAAAAAGTTAGTGTATATTGTTATACTGGCCATATGAGAATATTAACTGAATAACGTCATCTTTGTAAGGCTTTTGCCTGGAGGGTGAGAAAATTACACATTTGTTTAGAGTCATTAGGTCCACTGATATATCGCCGAGGCCGATAAATCTGCCAATATTCTGATATTTTTTAATTAATCGACATTGGCCAATACATTTTCCTGTTTGGCCGATGTTTTTTTTCTTTTTTTCTTGATTTGAGAAAATATGATTGCTAATGTGGACATTCCATCCATGGTTGCTGAACTACTGTGTGTACTATATCCTTCTTCCTAATATATTAACAATTTCTTAAATAAACAATTACTACATTTTTAAGACTAAAGAAATCTAAAGAAACTGCTAGCTACCATTTTAAAATAAAAAAAATGTTTTTAGTTTGGTGTGAAATTGAGTAAATATAGTGTTAATAAAGCGTTTACTATTAATTTTTAGCAATTTTATGTTCATGTTATTTACTATACTAATTGTATAAGCCTATTGGCAACCCTGCTCTCTTGATATCGGCATCAGCCATTAAAAAAACACATATTGATCAACCAATACATAGAATACCTTTAGCAATAGTGAGTCAGAACACAACAAATTTACAGGTTACAAGCGTTCACAAGCAAGGATTTAACCAAATATTCAAGAACAAATGTAAAAATGAAATAATTGGTAATTGAAAATGTAATATTAATTAACTAATACCATTCACAAGATTTGAGAACAGTTTATATATATATATATATATATATATATATATATATATATATATATATATATATATATATATATAGCATTTATGGTTGAAGGTTAAAAACAACTTATCAATGAATGTAGCTCACTTGGAATTTGCTCTTGTTCAGATATTTTAAGCAAATTATTTGATGTAACACAAAAACTTCAGAACAGTCAGATCTTTGGGATATAACTTATGCATACACAGCTCAAACACGGACATGCAAACACCCTTCACATGATTCAAATTATCTGTCTTAACAGAAACCATTGCAGTCTTCTCAAATCAACTCAACTTTCTTGGTAAGACCAAAAATATTCAGTTAAAATGCATTGCAGTGTTATATTTTTAATAAATAGTAGCGAATACTGCTCTAAAACTCCCCTTTAATACAGGAACTTTAATCATTCACATAATCTAGTACTCAGAATTGTTTGGTCCTCTTTAGCAACATTTCCATGGTTGAAAACACATTCCGATGTATTAATCTACTTAGGAACAGCATGATAGCAAAATGGATAAAAAAAAGCATGAGAATTTCATTTTGACTTTGACCAAATGACATGCAAGGAAAAAAGAAAAAGAATAAATCTGTAGGTAATGCAAGAGACCGTTTGCAGTCCAGGTGAACTCCTGGTGTCACAAAATGGGAGTGGCAGAAAAACATTCCATGGAGATGATGCCAAAATATGGTTTGCAGCCTCAAATATAAAAATGTGCTCATGGTACATTCTGTTACTAAAAGTGGAATACAAATGTGACCCTGTGAAGGCTGATCTGAATATCTGCTGTAATATATAAGCTGGATATCTAACTAATCACATGCCAAAAACATAATTTAAATATTTTCTAAATAATTTTATATATATATATATATACACACACACACACACACATACACACACACACACTCATTAATAATTTATATGAAACATAATGAAGATGTTTTGAAAATCCATTTGATAATCCAAGATGTAAATGTTGTAAATGTTTATAAAATAGTGGCAATTAAATAGTGTCAGAAATACATTTTCCATTATTGGGCAATATTTGCCCCCTTGATTTGATTTTCTGGGGCATTTTTAACTTAAGGAGGGCACATGTTTTCTAATCGTATAAAAAGAAAAGTCAAATACTTATATTTAATCTATTTATTGACAAATGTTCAGAGTAATTTTAACTTTATTATGCAAAAATATTTTTTTTATATATATATATATATATATATATATATATATATATATATATATATATATATACACACACACACACACACACACACACAGACCTAGGCCTAGATTAGAATAAGTAGAAATATATTCGATGTTACAAATAGCACACGGAGGAACTCATTTTTGCCACACGCCACTGTTAACTTTAGACCCCAAGACAGTGTCATGTTTCCATGACTGTGTACCTTATATAAATATTTAAAAACACTATACTTTTATTACCTTATTAAAATAGTGATATGTAAATATGCATAAGGAACATGGAGATTAATTCCAAAATAAATACATTTGATAATCCATATTGTTTTTAAAGGGACACACAAAATCCACATTTCAATAAAATTGTATTTCATGTTTTCCATTGATACCCCTTGAAAGTGGCACATACTCGCTGTTACTTAACATGTCAATCACAGGACGCGTTCACGAGGTAATACACAGTCATGGGTCAGTCACCCCGCCCCACCCCCACCGGTATCCAACATATTCGTCGAAAAATCAACCAATCACAGGCGACGACACCGAGTCCGCATGTCGAGCGCCTACTGGTAAAAAAAGAGAACTATTCTTACAGTTAAGCCACAAAACACGTCTGTGACGGTCAAATATTGACTTGATGTACTCCAACAAGCATGACTATATCATCTGTCATGAGGGATTCTTCAAACACAAAGCGAGATGAAGAAATATTTAGAAATGCTAAACATAATGACCTTGGGGCTTCCTGCAGTGCAAAATGTTGACATTTATTACTAAGAATTGCGAGAGAAAAAAAATTGTTAATTGCAGTTGCGTTTCAAAAACGGGTGGGGAAGAGAGAGAAGAGAGAGAGAGTGTCCTCAATCCGGGTACTCTCGGAGTCTAAATAATATCGCTATTCATTCAATATGATACATGATCAAGAGAAATACAGTATTTAAAGGCAACTTCCTACTGCCACAGGCATAACAGCCTCATATACCATATAAAAAATGTTTTAGAATTCTAGCCCACAATTATATGTCTTATAAGCATCGTTTTAAATGTAGCCGATATTACAAATTATTTAGGCTAATACGACATCTTAAAAATAACATCACGGTTCTTGTAACGATCATACAATTCAAATATTGCGAATAAATAACTTGGTTGTGTGAAAGAAATATCAGCTGCTCCCCCAAGTTTACCTCTTCCTATAAGTTTCATTACCACGTCATTTTATAATCGGGGTAAATTCGCGAGATTTCATCGACAAACCTGCTGACTTATTGTTGAATAAAAACCAAACACGTTTCGCTTTGAATCGCTGGGTCAAATCGAGTCGATTTTAATAGAGAATTAAACAGAATCTGTTCGGCAGATGTGAAATGTGGGGGTGGGGGCAACAGGGAGAATCGAGGTAGTCAACACGACACACAACAATTAATCATTAACAAAAATTGAAATATCAAATACATGCGTTCTGGATATAACAATAAATATATACATAAAAACGATACAAATCCGACGAAATTTAAAATACATTTTAAAACCAATATATTTTTGCACATATGCGAGTCTATATTTTCAAGTCTTCGTTAGCTTGATTGGATAGGAATCAATTCGGCATTTTAGCTAACTTCCAAATATTATGACGTGTCACGCAAGCATCGATTTAAAAAAATGAAGACTTTATTTCCTTAATTCACGCGAGCACATTTCTATCTCGCGCGCTGAGCTACTCGCGCTGCAATAAAGTAACAGTTAAAGTTGTAATTCAGTTTACCTGTATCGCACTCTGCTCCATTGCAACTCAACATTCCCTTATCCCTGTCGATGCCCCCTATCGAGTTACACAGCCGGGTACTAACAGCACCGGCACACATATACAACAAAGCTGGAGAAAAGCTAGTGCTTTTCGTGAAAATAGGGCAGGATCTAGGTGTGGCTTAACTCCATTTGCCAAAAGAACTTTAATATATTTTGTTCATTGTGCATACAGTTGCCTGTGGAAACATGCAGGCTCTTAAATTGAATCCAAAGAGTAACAGTGATAATTTAATAAAGCTCAGTTACAATATGGGGACTTGAAATCAGCATTTCATGAAATAAAAAAATCTATATGTACAGTACAGAGCATGCGTGAGAAGAACAAAGTGCTGTTCTTATATATAAAAAATAGCTCACTTTGAACAAATACAAACAATGAAACTCTAAAGCTAACATTATTAGTGTAACGAAAAATATTAAAATAGGTATTATTTATAAATAACAATATAGGCCCCAGTTGGTCTTTGATATATAGATGTATTAGATTTCCCGCTTAAAATGTAACATTTCCAATTGTAAACACAAGTTTCACTGTCCAGTAAAGCCCTTTAGAATAAAAAATCAGTTGATATATTTTGATTGGAAAACTTGCATTACAATATGTATATATATATATATATATATATATATATATATATATATATATATATATATATATATATATATATATATATATATATATAGTTATTATTTTGCTCTCCAGCAGGGGGAGTCTGCTGAGTTTTTCCTGCTCTTACACATGGAAAGCCATGACATCAAAAACCACAACTGCATTTACAAAAAGTTAAATAAAGTGTTTGAAACAAAATAATATTCATACTCAGTTCTCTATGTCTGTCATGCAGAGAAGTAATAAAACATTTCAATATTGATCATAATGTGTGTGGCTATAGGTACATATTTATTTTAACGGGGGGAGGGCAATAAACAAGAAATGATCTTTACAATATGATTGTAATCTGGACAATTGTAATGCTTTTCCAAAGTTGTGATGATGTGTCCTTCCCTGTGATCTTCACCTCTGCTTGTGGCAGAACCAATGCTGTCTTCCTGGATTCAGGATATGTCACACCATGAGGTCACACCAGGACTGCAAACAGTCTCTTGCATTTGTACAGATTTGTTTTTTCTCTTGCAGGTCATTTGGTCAAAGTCTGGTGAATTTCCAGTCAGAAGTATCTGGATCTTTTTTTTTTTTTACATTTGTTAAAGCTTTATGATGTCACTTCATACTTAATTTACCAAAGTTCACCAGAAGCAAATCACAAATATCAACCAGCTAAAAACAACAACAACAACAATAGTCATAAGAATTAAAACTATATATATTTTTAAATAACAATTATTATTTTTCTACATGAGTTCTTTTGTTTTGACCAAATATACATAATTTATTCAGTTTATTCAATTCAAGTTTTATGGGTATTCCACAAAGCTTCAATTTTGTACTTGATCATTTTGAGTTAGTAGTACTTTAAAAAGTACCAAAGTTTAAAGAACTTACATATTTGAATTATGATTTCAAAATGTGATCTTTCAAGTACTGTTTAATTAGGACAAATTAAATGTTTGTATTTATGACAACTTTAGAGTTTAGAGAGTAACGGTAACTTAATTCAAACTAGTAAGAATAGTAAAAATAAGTAAATTATTAATATTTACAGTACATTCAATTATGTTTGTTAAAATGTTTTATTAAATGCAAATTAAATGAAAGTATTTTAATGTATATAATATATATACACTGTAACCATAACAACAATATTAATAATACAAATAATAATAAAAGTATTGAAGATACATTTTAAGATTTTTAATAAAGTAATGTATACTAGATTTAAATAATAGTTATTGAAAATATTTTATAAGAATATGGATTGTTCCTTTACACAATGCTCAAAGTGTTTCTGGTCATGGATATCACTAGTGTTTATATCCCAGAAACTCTATTCAAGTAATGGAATAATCTTTTAACTTAATCATTATTAATAATTCACTAATCTTAGTGGACTTTGTAACTTCATTGTGGAAGTGAAGCCTTAAGGTACGTACACACTGCCAGCGACATCGCGCGCGACAGCGACTCAATACCATTCATTTTCAATGCGAGCACAGCGACTTCCGGCGATACGAGCTGTCGTGTGAAGTATTTTAAGACAACCTCAGGGAGGCGCTGCTGACTCTAAAGGCAGCTTGTTTTCTGTATTTTTTCCACATGCATTTAACTTATCTACTGGGACCTCTTGGCAAGTGTTTATATTCTCTAGATACCTCTCTAAACCTAATTTAAATCCAGATCAAATTAGTTGATCAGAATTATATCCAGTGACATTGTCCAAAGCTTCTGGACAGAAAAAAAAAATATTTAAACCTGGAAGACAAAAAAATAAAAAAATAAAATCCAATTCTAAACAAGAATAATTCACACCATCCTTTTCTGCCATCTCTAACAAAACATAAGTTCCAGTTAAAATGTGTTTTTGAGTTTCATGGCCCTATTAAGTGCCCTTTTTTCACTCAGAAACAGTCAAATAGAGTGTAAAACACACAAATCAAATACATTTTCACATTTTGATTCATTAAGTAATTTTTTTAAATGCATTTAAGCAATATTATGTCCAAATGGTATAGATTATCCAACTCAAATGCAGTTGACATCAAATAAAAAGAGTTAGGTCAGAGGTAATCCAGAAGTATTCAGATTAGATTATCTAAAAAAAAAAAAAAATCCAAGATTTTACATTACTGATTGCAAGTTTAGTCATGTAAATGGTAATCAGTACCAGATGTAATCTAGACATCAAATTTAAATTTATACAGTATGTGCAGTATACACAGATGAGACAAAACATTATGACAACCTGCCTCATATGCTGTTGGTCCTCCACGGACTGCAAAAACCGTACCGACCCGCTGATGCCTGCACTCTACAAGACTACTGAAGGTGTCCTGTGGTATCTGGCACAGAGACATTAGCAGCAGATCCTTCAAGTCCTGTAAATTGTGAGGTGGAGAACCCATGGATTGGATTTATTGTTTCAGCACATCCTACAGATGCTCAATCGGATTGAGATCTGGGGAAATTGGAGGTCAGGGCAACACCTTGAACTCTTCATCATGTTCCTTTAACCATTCCTGAACAATGTGTGCAGTGTGGCAGGGTGCATTATCCTACTGAAAGAGGCCTCTGCCATCAGGGAACACCATTGCCATGAAGGGGTGTACCTGGTCTGCAATGATGTTTAGGTAGGTGGCACATGTCAAATTGATGTCCACATGAATAGCTGGACCAAGGGTTTCCCAGCAGAACATTGCCCAGAGCATCACACTCCCTCCACCAGCTTGTTGTCTTTCCACAGTGCATCCTGGTGCCAACACTTTCCCAAGTAAATAGCTTGCACGTAAGCGGCCGCCCACGTGACGTGACTCACCGGATCAGGCAACCTTCTTCCACTGCTCCAAGGTCCAGTTCCAACGCTCGCATGCCCATTGTAAGTGCTTTCCATGGTGGACAAGGATCATCATGGGCACTCTGACCAGTCTTTGGCAACGCAGCCTCATACGCAGCAGGGTGTGATGCACTGTGTGTAATGACTCATTCCTCCTTAACCATCATTAAAATCTTCTTTGACTTGTGCCACAGTAGACCTTCTGTCGGCTCGGACCAGACGGGATAGCCTTTGTTGCTCTTGCGCATCAATGAGCCTTGGTCGCCCAACACCCTGTCGCCGGACTGTGGTTTGTCCTTCCTCGGACCACTGTCTGTAGGTAATCACCACTGCTGACTGGGAGCACCCAACAAGCCTTGCCGTTTCAGAGATGCTCTGACCCAGTCTTCTTGCCATAAGAATTTTCACTTGTGAAAAATGTTGCATAGTGAGGATGTCTTCAAAAATAATGTCATAAATAGTTTTCATTTATCAATTAATGTCAAACAATGTCCAGTAAATATAAAAAAACAAAACTATATCAATATTTGTGTTGTGTGACCACCTTTGCCTTCAAAACAGCACCAATTCTTCTAGGTACACATGGACACAGTTTTTCTTGGTTGTTGAAGTATAGGATGTAACAACCTCTTTGGAGAATTCTCAGTTGCTTCTGTCTCTTTATGTAATCTCAGACAGACACGATGTTCAGTTGGGGGCTCTGTGGCAATGACATCCCTCTTCTTATTCTATTCTTTTCTAGTCTATTTACAAAAGGAATTTTTGGAAGTCTAAAATTTATATTTCCTATTGCTAAAAAGCTGAAGCTGAAGATTTAAATAACTAAAGCTGAAGATTTAAATAACCATTTTAAGACAAATTTTTACTGTATATACAGGCTGTATATCAATTAAATATATGCATAGTCTACACTTTGGCATCTACTGTCATGTTCTCTGTTGTCTTTTGTTTTGTGCTTTTATTTTGAAGTTTAGTTTAGTTCCTGTTTCCTGTTTGGTTTTTGTAGTCCTTTGTAGTTTCATTTTATGATTGGTTTTCCCCTGATTAGGTCTCATTCCCTGATTATTTCACCCAGGTGTTCCTTATTCCCTTGTTTGTTCCTTTCTGTATTTAAGTCCTTGGTTTCTCTGTCTCCTGTGTTAGTTCTTGCATGTTTTTGATGCTCTGTGCCAGGTCTCCCTTGTTTTGCTTGTTTCTGAGTTTTTCCTTTATGTTTTTGAATAAACTGCTGCGTCTAGATCCTCATTCTCCGCCTGCTTCGTCACATCTACAGTATATCACAATCTGGGAAAAATACCATTTCCTATTTAAGAATTATTCCAGGGAACAATGTGAGACTTCTTTTTTGCTTCTATCTTCTGGCATGTATTTCACACAGATGGGTGGCATTTTGTGTATATCTGTTTGCACACAGCAGAGTTTAAGCCTTCCTCCACACATTACAAACTGTCTCAGAGAATAAATAGAAAAGCCACAATATTTGATTTAAGTGTACGCAGAGTTTTCAACATATCAAATGATCTAAAATGTTATTAGAAAAAATATTACATATGTAAGTAAATTAAAAAAAAGTATATATAAAACAAAATTAAGAAATTATATAAGCAACATCAGATTTTTGTTCATGGCAATGTGTATTAGAATATTAATTAATCATTTTTAAACATACATGTGGTGATGGGGTGTGGATGAGCAATGTCTTTGGAGAGCGAGGCCGTGAGAGGAAGAACAGTAAGGATTGACACCTGTGTTAAATTATCACTAACAGCTGTTTGTGTTTGCAGAGAGTGCAGAGTTTTTGAGAGCTGAGAGGGATATAAAAGAGCAGTCCAGTCCACCGGAGGAGAGAGAGAGAGACTCACAAAGCTGTGTGTGCATGCGCATGTTGTGCTGAATTGCAAACAGTGATGTAAATACTGAAAAGTGTGTAGAGATAAATTGTTTATCCGGCTCCCGCTTTCTCCTTTGCAAGAGAGCTAAGAACTCCAGGTGCTCTTCCAGGCTCAAGGCGCTTGTTACACTAGGAGGGATCTTCAGCAGCGACCCCGAACCCACCTACGGCCGTACCACATGTCACGCTGACAAAGATGAGACCTCAAGACGACCCGGAAGTGTTCCTTGAGCTTTTTGAGCTGACAGGTGGAGCATGGAACTGGCCCAGCCCTTAGTGGTTGGCCTGCCTCATGCCGCTGTTGTACGGGGAAGCCCACCTCGCAGCCCGCCAACTACCTGCATCCATTTGTTCTGTGTCTGCTTAGTTCTTATGGGTGACTAAGTGTATCTTCAGCTGCCACCATCATGGCATGGAAGCGTGAGTTCTCATTGGCCTGTAAGTTTGAAGTGGTATCAAACTACAAAATTTGGGTTATCTTGAGGACCCCTCCTGGTGTACCAAGCTCCGGAGCACCTGCCTGTCCTCCACTTGAGCCTGGAAGAGCACCTGTAACTGCTGCTCCTGTTAGCTCAAGCAGAGACTGAAGTTGGGCTTGGTGGATGCTGGCGAGGGTCTTGATTACTTCAGACAGCGGTGAGGACTCCATGATGGCTACGCTCCGCCAGTGGTGTAGTAGTGTCTGAAGAGGTGGGCATACTGTGAATTTAGGAAGGAATGTAACATTTGGAGTAAACTTAATTTCATTGTGTACAATCCATTTATGTTCACTTAATACAGTTGTGTTGGGACTATGTCAACAATAGGTTTTGCATCAACTGCATCAGTTGCATCAATGTATTGTTGAAATCGAGCAAGAGATTTCCAGTTCCCAGCATGCTTTACTGGATTGGGAGAGTAAACCTTAAAATGATGTTATTATTATGTATTTCTACACAAAATGAAACAAGTTAGTGTTTAATGTTATGTTGTGATTTAGAGGAGTTTCTGTCATGTTGAATTTGTTTTGAGTTTACAATTGTGGAGAAGAGTGGAGCTAATGGTTAGGCCGAGGTTGTATACATTACAACTGAAATATTAGTGTATATTGCTTTTTAAGTAATTTCTGTAAGATTATAATAATGACTGAATGGGAATCTGTAAATTTTTTCGGTATATGTCATGTCCAAACTTCCTGTTAATAGGAAATACTAAACATCAACACAGGAAAAAAAAACGGCACTCGTTAAGCAATTTCATGGTGTTTTTAAAATCTGTTTGCAGCTGCATATTTATCAGTGTGGTGTAAGAGGTCAGTTAAACATATTGGCATCGCAGATCAAGCAGCTTATTATTTAATCAGTTTACTGACCAATGGACTGAGCAATCATAAAACAAATACACCAGAGAGGAAGACATTTATCATGGCTGGCTCTGCCAGTCATTGTGTCTGTGATTTTAAATTATTCTCTGTGTAGATGCAAACATCCTTTACAGTTCTCTCGAACCCTTTAGCTGGTGCTACACATCTCGTCCTGCAAACCGAAATGCCGTTGCTCTGGAGTGGGGACATTCTCACATTTCTTTTGATACACCTACCTTTTTTGACTTGTTATCAGTTTTAATATTTTAAACATATTTTTATGGAAGAAAGATGTCCTATTTATATGGTTGGGTGTAGGAGCCAGCAACTACAGTAAATTGAGTTTTAATGGCAACATTCCTTAAACCCTTTACTCTGCAATATAAATTAGGAATGGAAACCAAGCAAAGGAGGTGGTTTTTGTTCTGTAAGTGCATTTAGTTATATCCTCAGGTGTACTAGTGCCCTTTGCTCTGTCATGGTTCTTAACCAGCCTTTCTGAATGAGATTTTACTACTGTACATCCAGAGCTTTAGCAAACACACAGTAGTATAGCCACAGCTGAGGAGAGCCATATAGGTATGTGATTACATAAGTTTTGGGAGGCTAGACTGGACCTATTATATCTATTTAGACTTGCCGGTGTCTCCATAAGATGAAAGTATATAATTCAAGACTTTGATGGTTAAAATAGCCTTGTCACTGAGTGTACTTCTTAGTCATCTGCAAAGCCCCTAAAGCCCTTCGATTTCTGGCATAAGCGTTACAACAAAGTGGTTAAAATACATTATAACAGAACATCATTCCAAGGTTCAAGGTAGCATGCTTGCTTGTAGTTCTATATTACAGAACGGTTTTGACTGTTCATGTTAGCTGTGTTCAAAACCTAGTGAGCTGCCTACCTAGACTGCATTATAGGTACGACTACACAAAGGCTGTTCCATAAGATAGATTTCATTCAATACTGACAATTAGCGATTAAAAACCGTTGTCTAATTAAAATCAACAATTGCGCAGATTGCTGTGCACAAATAAGACACATTGTTGCCAGGTTCACGTTTTTTTCGCCAAGTCAAGCTTTTTTTTTTAACTTTGAGACTAGAGTTAAAATAATAGATTTGTAGGTTGAGTTTTTTATGGGATACTTTTAATATATACAATGGTTGCCAAAAGGTTTATGATAAACAGTAGGAAATAAAAATGCAATGTCTTATTGATGTATAATTATACATCAAGGATTCAGTACCTGGCATATTTGATACTAGTCTAGTTTGATACTGCATTAGTAGGATATGAATCTCATTTTTTGGTGAATTATACCTGTAATATGCGTCAACTATAAATAAGCCATTTTTAGGTGTGTTCCTTCATAAAGTGTAGTGGATTTGTGGGGCACTATCAAAACATATGCTCTGTTTGCTTTAGTGTCCTGACCAACCCAAGCAACATTGGCTCAACCAATGGTGTGAGTGTGGGGCATGACTGTCTGCTTGCTGTCCAATGCAAAGCAATACCTATTTTGAGTGTCTGAATGTTTTGTTTGACCCCTTAAAGGTTGATGATGGCTAGTTTAAGGACTCAAGGCTTACAATCTATGACCACAGACTTCAAACAGACTACCACACTTAAAGTTTTAAGCTTTTAAGTAACTAGACAGATGAGAACAGCCCTGTTACTTTCTTTAATATCTCAAATCAAAGCCTTTACTACATTCACCAGTTGAAGTACAGGGACTAGATTTCATTGGTTTCTCTCTGTGCTACTTGTTGAAAGACAGATAGAGAGTTTATGTGTCTGTAGGGGCATGTAACAAGGAAGCACACAGGTCTCTTACCATACTGTTATGCAGTATGCAAAGTTCACTTGAATAATTTGAACAGATCAAATTTAAGTTAGGTTAACTCTATTCATTTAAGTTTTTGATACACAAAGTATTTGAGTAATCATACTTAAACTCTAGAGAACCAGTTATCATGCACATGGACTGCAGTAAAAGACAGTTTATATACTTTGCTGTTTATGAAAATAAATCAAGAGGTATCCATCAGTGAGAGCAGCAGAAACCTTCTCTTTTAAGGTTTTGCACCAAGTTTTCTGTTATTACTTGTATTACACTCCACATCAAAACTTTGTGTGATCTACGATGTAACCTGTGCACAGAAAATATTTCCCAGAATGTCTGGATGCATACTCATTCACATACAGTACAGCTATTGTGGCAATTCTAGCTTTTTTCAGTGTGTGAATGTGTAAATGAAATTGCTTTGAGATAGGTAATAAGGTAATAAATGCAAACTGTTATGATGCTTTTATGATTTGACATCTCTAAGCGAAATGAAAAGCAAAATTATTTATCATTAATTTAATATCTTAATGCCATGAAAATTAGAAAACTCCATGCCAAGAAACCAGGCATAGATGCTATAAACATGCTTGGTTTCAGACAAAACACTCACTGAAACTCATATGATTTAAATAAATGTAATAAATACACATTTAAACCTTCACATTCTTAGTCACCAAGTAGTTTTGCCCATTTTACTGCCCATTCCAGGTATTTTGTGCAGAAATCATAACAGCTTTTTGGTGTCTTTAGGATGTTCTCATGAATCCCCACATAACTGGGTCACAAACTGCATATTGTCCTGCAGAGAGCTGCTAACCCCTTGTTCCCCTCCACCCCTTTTTTAGAGCACATTTGTCAGGTCAAAGAAGTATGAAAACATAGGCCTATTCAATTGTCATCTTTATATTTTTAATCTATCTTAATGAGTAATACCAAGTGCTATATATTCAGAGTAGTCATGCACTATATGTAAATATATAAACTTTTCAAAGTTTGGACACACTTTATTTATATTTTTCATATTTTCCAACAAAAGTGTTGTCATCAAAATTATATAATAAGAAATGGAAAAACATATTGAAATTGTGACAAAAATAAAACAAAACTAATTTAGCTTCTCCAAAATAGCCATTTTTTGCCAACATTCCCTCAACCAAAGGTGCAACCAGAGATGCTTTTTAAACAGTACTGAAGAACTTCCCATGAGTGCTCGACACTTGTTGGCTGCTTTCCCTTCAAAATCTGCTCCAAACCATCCATTAAATTAATACAAATAATGTAAAAAAATCATACAGGCACACTTTTATTTTGTCTACAAAACGTTGCTGATTATGTACGTAACCTTGGTTCCCTGAGACGAAGGGAAGAAGACATTGCGTAGCAATGCATATGGGGAGTGCCTTCTTACATGACCTAGTTGAAACCTATCTACAATAATGGCAATAGTCTAATATTGGCTATGGTGTTTGAGCCCCGCTTGTTTTGGCATGAAACTGTCCGCTATAAAAACAGGTGCACAGAAACCATTTCCAACAAGAAGGGCATCGCTCGTGTCTCAAGAACTCTGAGTCTTGTAATGTGGCTAGAATTCGCAATGTCTCATTCCCTTTGTCTCAGGGAACAGAGGTTACATATGTATCCGAGATGTTCCCTTACGACTCAGTTCAGTTGACATTGCGTAGCAATGCATATGGATGCATATGCAGAATCCTATCACTCCGCACTACACAACATAACTTCCCAGAGAGGAAACATGGCGGCGCGGTCTTGCGCAAAGATGTTTGCCATGAGTATGCTGCAGTGAGTGATCCTCGTGTTGGCCAGGAGGAGAGCACTCATAATGAATATATGAACTATAGTCATTTAATAATTAACTCCTTAGTCGCGAAGGGAGTTTATTTATAATGAAACTGCTTGTGACTTTATGGTGAATTATAATGGCCTGAAGGCAGGTGGTTGTAAAAATGATGGGGAGCCTGTACTTAAAGGGAAGGGCATAAGTATATATACAGATTACTTGGCCAATAAATAGGAAGTGCTCTAAACAGAGAGGACTTGTGAAGAAAGAGACGTTACGTCAAGGTTGTAAAACCTTGCGAATGTGTTTTGAGGGGACCATCCTGCTGCAAAACATTGCAGTTTTTGTGTTCCCAGTGGGGCTTGGGACTTCGAATACCAGAGGGGACAGTGGGCATTCCCCACTGAGGCAAATAGATCGATTTCTGCTTTGCCGAATTTTTCCCAAATCCTCAATACAGTTTGAGGATGAAATATCCATTCGCCCGGTATCAACCTTTGGCATGACAGTAAGTCTGTGCCATAATTCAGGTGGCCTGGGACATATGTTGCTTCATAGGAGGCGGCGATGCATCAGTCTCAACAGTGGCGGTGGATGAATTCTGCCTTGGTAGTTTATATATGCAACAACTGAGCAAACCAGGACATGACAGCTCACTATTTCTGACTGAAATGCCTTTAAGGTTAGAATTACAGCAGATACCTCTAGGCGGTTGATGTGCCACGACCTCCTTGCACCTGTCCAGGTGCCTACAGTCAGGTCCATAAATATTGGGACATCGACACAATTCTAATATTTTTGGCTCTATAAACCACCACAATGGATTTTAATTGAAACGGTGTAGGAATTACAACAGTTTGTATATGTGCCTCCCACTTTTTAAGGGACCAAATGTAATGGGACAGATTAACAATCATAAATAAAACTTTCACTTTTTAATACTTGGTTGCAAATCCTTTGCAGTCAATTACAGCCTGAAGTCTGGAATGCATAGACATCACCAGACGCTGGGTTTCATCCCTGGTGATGCTCTGCCAGGCCTCTACTGCAACGGTCTTCAGTTCCTGCTTGTTCTTGGGGCATTTTCCCTTCAGTTTTGTCTTCAGCAAGTGAAATGCATGCTCAATCAGATTCAGGTCAGGTGATTGACTTGGCCATTGCATAACATTCCACTTCTTTCCCTTAAAAAACTCTTTGGTTGCTTTCGCAGTATGCTTCGGGTCATTGTCCATCTGTACTGTGAAGCGCCGTCCAATGAGTTCTGAAGCATTTGGCTGAATATGAGCAGATAATATTGCCTGAAACACTTCAGAATTCATCCTGCTGCTTTTGTCAGCAGTCACATCATCAATAAATACAAGAGAACCAGTTCCATTGGCAGCCATACATGCCCATGCCATGACACTACCACCACCATGCTTCACTGATGAGGTGGTATGCTTTGGATCATGAGCAGTTCCTTTCCTTCTCCATACTCTTCTCTTCACATCACTCTGGTACAAGTTGATCTTTGTCTCATCTGTCCATAGGATGTTGTTCCAGAACTGTGAAGGCTTTTTTAGATGTTGTTTGGCAAACTCTAATCTGGCCTTCCTGTTTTTGAGGCTCACCAGTGGTTTACATCTTGTGATGAACCCTCTGTATTCACTCTGGTGAAGTCTTCTCTTGATTGTTGACTTTGACACACATACACCTACCTCCTGGAGAGTGTTCTTGATCTGGCCAACTGTTGTGAAGGGCGTTTTCTTCACCAGGGAAAGAATTCTTCGGTCATCCACCACAGTTGTTTTCCGTGGTCTTCCAGGTCTTTTGGTGTTGCTGAGCTCACCGGTGCGTTCTTTCTTTTTAAGAATGTTCCAAACAGTTGATCTGGCCACACCTAATGTTTTTGCTATCTCTCTGATGGGTTTGTTTTGATTTTTCAGCCTAATGATGGCTTGCTTCACTGATAGTGACAGCTCTTTGAATCTCATATTGAGAGTTGGTGTGCTGGAGTGGTAGTGTAGTGGTCTAAACCACAGTACTGTTAGACAGAAGGTCGTTGGTTCGAACCCCACAGCCACCAACATTGTGTCCTTGAGCAAGGCACTTAATCCAGGTTGCTCTGGGTGGATTGTCCCTGTAATAAGTGCTCTGTAAGTCGCTTTGGATAAAAGCATAAAATGCCAATATACATAAATGTAAATGTAATGTAAATGAGAGTTGACAGCAACAGATTCCAAATGCAAATAGCACACTTGAAATTAACTCTGGACCTTTTATCTGCTCCTTGTAAATGGGATAATGAGGGAATAACACACACCTGGCCATGGAACAGCTGAGCAGCCAATTGTCCCATTACTTTTGGTCCCTTAAAAAGTGGGAGGCACATATACAAACTGTTGTAATTCCTACACTGTTCACCTGATTTGGATGTAAATACCCTCAAATTAAAGCTGAAAGTCTGCAGTTAAAGCACATCTTGTTCATTTAATTTCAAATCCATTGTGGTGGTGTATAGAGCCAAAAAGATTAGAATTGTGTCGATGTCCCAATATTTATGGACCTGAATGTAAATTCAAGCGTCCATCGCACACCACCCCCCAACCTGTGTTGGAAGTATCCGTAGTCACCACTTTCCACCTGACAACTTGCCCCAGTGCGACACCTCGCTGGTAAAACGCAGGAGCTGTCCATGGTGCTAAAGCAGCTATACAGCATAGGGATATGGTGATGTGCATGCACCCTTGGCGCCAAGCATGTTGTGGCAGGCAGCGCTTCAGCCAGCACTGAAGAGGTCTCATTTGTAAGAGACCTAATGGGATGATGGCAGATGCCTCCACCAGAAGTCCCAATGCTTTCTGAAACAGCTTCAGAGGAAGTGTTTTCCCCAATTTGAACTGAGACAGATGGCTGTGGCTCAGGTTGTAGAGCGGGTTGGCCACTTATCACAGGGTTGGTGGTTTGATTCTTGGCCCACATGACTCCACATGCCGAAGTATCCTTGGGGAAGACACTAAACCCCAAGTTCCTCCCAATGGCAGGCTAGCGCTTTGCATGGGCTACTTTGAATACCACTAAGGTTAAAAAGGCGCTATATAAGTGCAGACCATTTGCCATTTATTGTAGAATCGCCTGAATGCGCATGCACTCGTGGAGTCGAGGTGGACTCCCAAAAAGGAGATGCATTGGCTGGGGGAGAGCGTGCTCTTCGCCCAGTTTACATTGAGGCCCAAGATGTTTAGATGCTGAAGCAGTAAGAGGTAGTTGAAGAAGCGTATGCCACTCAGTGATGTTGTACAATTTGGATATGAAAATCCTTCAGATCTATCGATGCAAACCAATCGTGTTGGCGTACATACGATAAGATATGTTTCGGAGTACTCATTTTGAATGTGCTCTTTATAAGTGCACAATTTAAATGCCTCAAATCCAGGATTGGCCAAAGTCTGCCATCTCTCTTTGGAACAAGAAAATAACGGCTGTAAAACCCTTTTTGTGCTTGACAATCTCCATCGCATTTTTCCCAATGAGATTGTGTATTTCGTCTCGTAATACTGGCGCATCTTCGGATGAAACCATGGAAGATAGAACACCAACGAAACAGGGTGGCCAGTGTGTAAATTGGTTTGTGCAACCATGTTCGGTAGTTTTTTGCACCCATTCTGAAATACCTGTTAGGCCTCACCATGCATCCGCGTAATGGAACAGAGGACAATTTGGTTTGCTCACCATATAATATGATACAACGCTCACTATAGGAGTGCGGTTGCACATAATGTGTGTGCTTTGAAGAGGAAAAGGGCTCTTTTTTGAGAATGCATGAGCATCTCGTGCATTTGCAATGAGTGCTGTATTCTTTATTGCATTTTGTATAGCATTTTTTTATTGCATAGGATATAGAAGCAACATTTTGCAAAACATTGTGAACAACAATACTCCTCTCCCGACTAACAGCAGTGGGGATGAACAGTGTTCAACAGTTCCGTGTCTCTAATTGAGCCTTTTTCCGGGCACCGGTGAGAATCACTGGCTCTGTTTTCTGTTTCAAAGCGTTCCACCTGTCAGGAGCGCTTCCACTGCACTGGGGAGTTTATCCCATCGGCGCGAGGCGGGCGCTGGTACGGCTGCTTCCGTCTGGCCACGGCTTGCATGGCCTCACCGGTGGCTCAGCGGTGGCAGGTACTGAGCTAGTGGGTATGGGTCTTTTAGCCGAGCACTGGCTTGAAACAGGGTGAGGGCGAGTCGTCTGTGCTATGTTCTGTTTGGGCATAAAGTGTCTTAAAGCTTGTGACTGCTGCTGAGTCGCGACGTAACACTAAGCAAACTTACCGCATTGCCAATGTGGCAGCCTGGAGACACTGGAGCATTCAACACAGAAGTTTTCTCTCTGTCACTCATCTCCATGAGGGTCAGCCATATGTGTCACTCCAGAACAACCAGGTTGCCCATGGACTTGCCGATGGCCTGAGCCGTGACTTTCGTGGCATGCAGCGCCAAGTCTGTAGCAGTCCGTAGCTCTTTGGAAGTCTGCGGATCAAAGCCTTGCTTGTCCATTTGTCAGAGGATCTTTGCTTGGAATACCTGGAGCACTGCCATTGTGTGGAGTGCTGATCCAGCTTGTCCTACCGCCAAGTAGGTGAATGTGCGAGGAGACAGAGACAGTACGAAGGGCAGAAGTTTTGAATTGATACGCTGTTCCCAAGAACCACTCATCAAGGTGAGAATGCCCAGGTTCCTCTGGGAGAGACCACTCAAGGTTGGGTCCTTCGACCGACCTAGTAAGGACGCGAAGCATCTCCCTGTCAGTGGTGCGTACACAGTCTTCACCTTCGCTGTGCTAGCATCATCCACTGACCACTCGCCTGATGCAGTGAGTGACATGACATCATCGTTATCTTCCTTATCATCCCCAGCGTCAGATCCACCGAATGAGACGAGGCTGCATGCTCATTCAGAGCTCGTCTCGCACATAGCGTATTGGGAAACATCCGCTTCGTGGAGTTTGAGGGGCTCGTGGGGCATGTGCTGGCACGAAATCCACCTTAAATTCATCCTGCTCAACATTGCACCCGTGCCTCCTCGTGTGAATCCTCGGGTATCATAGAAGAGGTGGGTGGGAGGGCATGAGAGCTTGAATCGTTCAGAACGAGGGTGATTCGTGAGTGAAGCGACTTGAGACTCATGTCCTTGTAGTAAGGACAGTCTGCCTCCATGAGAGCTGACTCTGCGTGGTCATGGCCCAGTCAGAAATGCAGCTCTCATGCTGGTGTGATGGCGGGATGTGTCTTTCGCACAATGAACACTTACGGAACGACATCTTGAAAAAGACATGAACACATAAGTGGCTCTTTTAGATGCCAGAGCACTGCAGGGGAGCGAAAAGCCTTGCTGCCATGAAGATTCCGCCCACTGAGTCGTGTTTATCGATGGTGAAGGTAGAGGGCTTCTAGACAACAGATGATTGCAGTCTTGAAGGAAGAAATGGTGTCTGTGCACCTGTTTTTATAGTGGACAGTTTCGTGCCAAAACAGGCTGGGCTAGAACACCAAAGCCAATATTACAATATTGGCGTTATTGCAGAGAAGTTTCTACTGGGTTATGTAAGGCACTCCACATATACATTGTTATTCAATGTCAAGTGTACTGAGTCATAAGGGAACTAATTGTACTGGCTTGACAAAATACATTTCAGATCACCGCAAAAGCATCTTAAAGGTATATTCTGGGTTTAATACAACTTAAACTCAATCGAAAAAATTTGTGGTATAATGCTGATTACCACAAACATTAATTTTGACTTGTCCCTCTTCTTCGTAAAAAAAATGTAAAGGTTGAAGCGAGGCACTTAAAATAGAAGGGAGTGTGTCCAATCAGTTAACGTTAAAATACCATTTCAAAAGTATAGCCAAGACAAACAATATGTGGGTTAACATGATTTTAGTGTAATAAAACAACTTACTAAACATTCATTTAAGATATATCCAATTTTACAACATCAAAAACCCAATAATTTAGCAGTCCAATGAAAAAATTATGATTTAAAGAACTTTAAAGCTCAAATAATACACATTTTACCAGAAAATGTATTTATATTTATAAGATAAGATTCACATCTCTGCCTTTAAACCTTTCAAAAAATGGCCCCATTTACCTCCTCGATATTTTGAAAATGTGGATTGAGTTTTTTGTGGTATTCAAAATTGCCACAACTGCTAGCTATTGATCTTAACTTGGCTTGAATGTGGAATATTCCTTGAAGGTGTAAACAGGACTAGACTAGATCAGGATGTTTAGTGAAAAGGAAATATCAATATCCACAGAAAACAGAGCCAACAGTTTGGAAGGGGCCTTTCAGAATATGGTATGGCTAATGCTTATACAGCTTGGAACAAGATGCTAGGTGTGATTAGTAAATACTTTTTATGTTTTCATGAATCTGAAAGCAGAATGAGAAACTAAGTTCATTATTATCTTGGTAATAAACAATCAAGAGACACATTTATTAATACATGTCATTAGCCCATCAAAAGGGCAATTTCATTTAATAAACATCAATAAGACAACAAAGACTTTAAATAGATTAATCATGTATGCATTGTACACATCAATTATAAAAAGTCAAACAAAGGGAGAGGCTTTGAAAAAGGACAGACACGAGTGTTCCTAAAAGCATGCCGACACTATCTTTTGAATTTTCTCTTTCTTGAAAGTCTTTGGCTGTTCTTAGAGGAGTCAATAAGGCAGTCGGTGTCCTCTGCTAGAGGAGCGAAGGCATTACTGGGAGCGGAAGTCATCGCAGAGCATTCTACACTTTCTCCAGATGTACCGATCACTGCAGGATCTCCAAGGCCACTGTGGAGCATTTAATGGTTGATATTACACAGACTCAATCCTAAATGTCTTCTGATGTTTTTATCAAGTTATTTATGTTATGTTTGTATGAATTTGGATTGTGGAATCATCTGCATATGCACATGTACATGTACAGAACAAATACCAAACAACATACTGTATTAATCATGGATAAAGTATCTGGCCACCATATACATTTATTAAATTTATATTATCACCTACTTATATACAGTAGTTCACCCCAAACTCACCGGGCCAGTCTTTGTAAATATATTTAAGGTCATAACACATTTTCTAAGGCTCATGTCATGCAAGCAACACTTTTTAAAGAACAATCTTAGAACTGTACCAGTTGCTCTTTATAGAAATATCAGATGGTCCAGCATCATCACTGCCTGAAAGTGAATTTACAAGTGCTTTAAATATAATACAATCCTCAATAGAAAAGCTTTATTAGCTCAAAAACACTGGAAGGATGAAAATATTTACACACCAATATGTCTCCTTTCTGTCTGGTCAAGAGCAGAAAGCAGGCCGTTTTCCTGCAAGAGTTCAAAGATAAAGATGTTTCACAATATAACACTAGACACATAATATATTTATTTAATAATAACTATTTTAAATCAAGTAACATGCAGTATACTTGTGTTTGTATATAAAAGACACCTGATTGGTTTTTGAGTCTCTCTTTTTTAAGCACAAATCGACATGTTCCGGGTACTCCTGAGGTGGAAAGAACCCCAGACACAGAAAGCACTTCTCCATCTTTGCTGTTCTGCTAAGAAAAGAACCATCCAAATGCTTAAAGTAGAATCTTCCTATTGTGGCACTAATACGGTCATGTATTCTCAAGATTGTGAATGATAGATCATTGATGTGTCTGAAGGATAAACTGCTCTACCTACTTCCCAGATCTGTGTCGAGTCTCCTCTGTCACATCTTTTCTGGTCCGCTTCCTTAAGGAAACAACTAAAATAAAAAGAGAGGAAATGTAAAATAAAGCTTTTCATGAATATTTTTAGACTGGTGACACAAATTAAGCTCCAATAGGTCATATCTCCAGGAAACCAATCCTATCCGGTTTAAGTTTCCCTGCAATGAAAGCACTTTATTTTAGTAGTCGCCACACAATGACTTGCAGCTGTATAAATGGTTTGAGGGCGTTTGACTCGAGACAAGAGAGCTGAGGGCAGACATTGGCTCATGTGATTCCTGAGTCCATCAGACATGAGGTGCTCGAAAGCTTAAACAGTGCAAATCTACAGACCCAGCTGACCAGAGTATGTATCAGTCATCATTGCTCTCTTCCTTCTCTGTTGCTGCTTCTCTGCATCTGTAACAATTCACAATTTCATATTCTTATGCATACTTTGTGCATATAGTATATTTATGTTTCCCCTATATTATTGTGTATTGTTTTTTTAAATGGGCATTTTTAAATAGTTTTTTTTTTTTTTTAATTGTAGTTTTACTTCTATTTCTACTCCTTATCTATATACAGTAATTATATATATATACACAGTAATTATATATATATATATATATATAATTACTGTATATATATATATATATATATATATATATATATATATATATATATATATATACATATACACACACACACAAACTATCTGGAAAGTATTCACAGCGCTTCACTTTTTCCACATTTTGTTATGTTCAGCCTTATTCCAAAATTGATTAAATTAATTATTTTCCTCAAAATTCTAGAAACAATACCCCATAATGACAACATGAAAGAAGTTTGTTTGAAATCTTTGCAAATTTATAAGAAGAAAAAAACAAAACAAAAAAAACACATGTACATTAGTATTCACAGCCTTTGCCATGACACTCAAAATTGAGCTCAGGTGCGTCCTGTTTCCACTGATCATCCTTGAGATGTTTCTACAACTTGGAGTCCACCTGTGGTAAATTCAGTTGATTGGACATGATTTGGAAAGGCACACACCTGTCTATATAAGGTCTCACAGTTAACCGTGCATGTCAGAGCACAAACCAAGCCAAGAAGTCCAAGGAATTGTCTGTCGACCTCTGAGACAGGATTGTATCGAGGCACAGTTCTGCAGTATTGAAGGTCCCAATGAGCACAGTGGCCTCCATCATCCTTAGATAGAAGTTTGGAACCACCAGGACTCTTCCTAGAGCTGGCCGCCCGGCCAAACTGAGCGATCGGGGGAGAAGGCCCTTAGTCAGGAAGGTGACCAAGAACCCGATGGTCACTCTGACAGAGCTCCAGCATTTCTCTGTGGAGAGAGGAGAACCTTCCAGAAGAACAACCATCTCTGCATAAGTCCACCAATCAGGCCTGTATGGTAGAGTGGCCAGACGGAAGCCACTCCTCAGTAAAAGGCACATGACAGCCCACCTGAAGTTTGTCAAACAACTGAATTTTTTCCACAGACAAAATAACAAACATCAGCAGTCAACTCTCCACACCACAAACACCAATCACAAGAGTCTTTTTCTCCACTCTCTGAGGATGAGGTCTCTAAACTTCTCTCCAGCCACCCTACTACCCATCTTCTTCAAATCTACAGTTGAAGTCAGAAGTTTACATACACTTAGGTTAAATTCATTAAAATTCTTATTTTAACCAATCCACAGATTTAATATTAGCAAACTACAGTTTTGGCGGGTTTTGTAGGACAGTTACTTTGTGCTTTTTCCAACAATTGTTTACAGACAGATTGTTTAACTTTTAATTGACTATATCACATTTTCAGTGGGTCAGAAGTTTATATTCACCAAGTTAACCTTTAAGCATCTTGGAAAATTCCAGAAAATGTTGTCAAGCCTTTAGACAATTAGCTTCTGATAGGAGGTGCACTGAGTTGGTGGTGTACCTGTGGATGTATTTTAATGCCTACCTTCAGACTCCGTGCCTCTATGATTGACATCATGGGAAAATCAAAATTTATCACCAAATAACTCAGAAAAAAATTTGTGGACCTCCACAAGTCTGGTTCATCCTTGGGAGCAATTTCCAAATGCTTGAAGGTACCATGTTCATCTGTACAAACTATAGTACGTAGTTATAAACACCATGGGATCACACAGCCATCATACCGCTCAGGAAGGAGACGCATTCTGTCTCCTGTAGATGAACGTAGCTTGGTGCGAAAAGTGCAAATCAATCCCAGAACAACAGCAAAGGACCTTGTGAAGATGCTGGAGGAAACCGGTAGACAAGTATATATATCCACAGTAAAATAAGTCCTACATTGACATAACCTGAAAGGCTGCTAAGCAAGGAAGAATCCACTGATCCACTTTAGACCACTACACCACACTGGTGGTGTAGTGGTCTAAAGCACATAACTGGTAATCAGAAGGTCACGGGTTTCGATCCCCACAGTCACCACCATTGTGTCCTTGAGGTTGCTCCGGGGGGATTATCCCTGTAATAAGGGCTCTGTAAGTCGCTTTGGTTAAAAGCGTCTGCCAAATGCATAAATGTAAAACCACCATAAAAAAGCCAGACTACAATTTGCAAGTGCACATGGGGATCTTACATTTTGGAGATATGTCCTCTGGTTTAATGATACACAAAGTGAAGTATTTGGCCATAATGACCATTGTTATGTTTGGAGGAAAAAGGGTGAGGCTTGCAAGCTGAAGTACACCATCCCAACTTTGAAGCATGTGGGTGGCAGCATCATGTTGTGGGGGTGCTTAGCTGCAGGAGGGACTGGTACACTTAATAGATAGCATCAAGAGGAAGGAAAATTATGTGGATATATTGAAGCAAAATCTCAAGACATCAGCCAGAAAGTTAAAGTTCAGTTGCAAATGGGTCTTACAAATGGACAATGACCCCCAAGAATACCTTCAAAATTGTGACAAAATGGTTTAAGGACAACAAAGTCAAGGTATTCGCTCTGTGCACAGGGTGACGCGACGAACGTTCGAAATCTGTGTGGTGGGCGGGGGGACTTCCGGTTTAGGTAACTACCGGTATTTCCGATGTAGATGTTGTTGAAGAGTGAGTGGCAAGCTATCAGTGAGTACGTATGTAAAATGTTAACAGTAAATAAGAAACACCTTACATATCAGTATCAAATTGGCAACTCTAAATTACATTGTAATGTTCCTCGATGTGCTGTTTCATCGAGGTATAATTCTAAAGTAAGTTTTCATCGTTTTCCGCATCAGCCTGAGGTATGAGTTCAGTGGCTAGTCAAGATAAGACGCAAGAACTTCACTCCTACCGATAACACCCGGGTCTGCAGTCGATATTTTAAGCTAGAAGATTTCATCATAACAACCACAGGACGCCGAAAACTTGTTCAAGGAGCTGTGCCAAGTCTTTTTGAGTGGAACAATTTTTGTTTACCAGCGCCAAGGTGCAGTGTTTGGGAGCGCTGCCCTAAACGCCCCTCTCCCCCGCCAGACCCCCTGTCAGAGACTGCTGGCTCTGATTGCGAGATGGAAGTAACGTTACCACTGGAGCATGACTCCTCTGTAACTCCGACGACATCGGTGACCACATCCATCACCACACACATTTTTTTAAAATATTTAAAAAGTTCTCATCACACATTAAAAATTTATCCACAATTACGAGATCATGCTCTACTTAATATAAAAATGCAAGTCATTTATTTTCTAATAAGCTCTTGCCCAAACCAATATTAAATTTCAGAGTGTGACAGGTGTACAGTTCACCGTTTGGTCCTTACGGCAGTTAATTTATCTCATTGACAAATGTATAATTATTGTACAATGTGGAAAAACTGATAAAACTAGTTACAAAAATGATCTTAGACAATTCTTGACTGACATAATTTATTCTGTTTTTAAATAACAGCATTGAGATGTGGTGGAAATGACATTTCAATGCTGTTATTTAAAAACAGAATAACTCATAACTTCTTAGTTATGAGACTAACACAGTCTCATAACTTCTCTTGTAATCTAAGTTTGTCCTCTTACAGACCTTAAAACTAGACAAATTATTTAAATTTATGAGACTGTTACGTGACTTTTGAAAAAGTTTTTTTATTCAACTTCACAAGCCTAAAAGTGCCCCTTGTTGAAGAAACGGCCATACATTTATTCAATGTCGGATAGTAAAATGAACATATAATAAACCACATGTGACCAACAACTAAAATTAATCATTTAATCGTTAAATAAAAGTATTTTGTAAAGGTTACTTTCTAGCCTAACGTCACCTAGCATCATCGCTAACGTTAGGGCTACAGCTAGTTAAAGACATAGCATAACTTACCTTCATAATTGTCAATGAATGAAGAGACGTATATCTTGAAACCCTCTTCCCTCTTGCTCTTGGGAGCCAATGATGACGCTTGAATTATTCGGTGTACGTCGTTTATCGTTATCCTTGGCAGATGTTGAAGGGATCTGGTGTAGAAAGCCATGTTTATCTGGACACAGTCTTACCTGACAGTTACCGGCGTCGTCGATGAAGCTAACGTAACATTAGACCGAAAATGCCATCGCCCACCAGTGACGTCTGACAATCATGGAACGTTCGTAAAATCAACTAAGAAATTGAAATGGCCATCACAAAGCCCTGATCTCAATCTGATATAAAATTTGTGGGCAGAACTGAAAAGCGTGTGCGAGTTAGGAGGCCTACAAACCTGACTCTGTTTGGAGGAATGGGCTAAAATTCCAGCAACTTATTGTGAGAAGCATGTGGAAGGCTACCCAAAATATTTGGCCCAAGTTAATCAATTTAAAGGAAATACTACCAAATCCTAACAAAGTGTATGTAAACTTCTGACCCACTGGGAATATGATGAAATAAATAAAAGCTGAAATAAAACATTCTTTCTACTATTATTCTGACATTTCACATTCTTAAAATAAAGTTGTAATCCTAACTGACCTAAGACAGGGAATGTTTTCTATGATTAAATGTCAGGAATTGTGAAAAACTGTGTAAATACAATTGGCTAAGGTGTATGTAAACTTCTGACTTCAACTGTACCTGCACACACACATTATTAACAATTCTCTCCTCACTAGTACCTCCCCACTGCATTTAAGCAGGCTTGAGTACCTTTATATATATTTTGCCTTATATAACAAATGTCATTTTCCACTATTTTTATAAATGGACCTTTTTCTCTTTATTACTCTTCTAACAAAACAATTCCAAAGATCTGAAAAACTGAAGTGTCCAATACGCTCCACTTACGTTAGATGTCCAAATATCAGTTGTAAAACTGAGCACTGCTTCGGGAACGGCTGCTATCGGTACTGTTAACCACTAGATCCTCTTTTCCACCCTCTCGAAAATGGGCATCACAGGAACTGCACTCAAGCTGGTTTGAGTTTTACCTCACAGGTTGGTTCTTCAGAGTGACTTGGAGGGGAGCAGTAACAAAGTTACACAGATTAGCTAATGGGGTATCTCAGAGTTCAGTGCTTAGGCCTCTCCTCTTCTCCATATACATGACATCACTGGGACCTGTCAATCAGGCATATGGCTTTTCCTATCATTGCTATGCCGTTGACACACAACTCTCTCTCTCATTCCAGCATGGCGATCCTACGGTATAAACTGTACGGATGGATGCATTCAAATCCATACATTTAAACGTAGCCATTTCATATCGCAATTTGTGATAGATCACAAATATTGATATATATCCAACAGCCCTACTGACCACCACTAATATTGTTAATTTAGGATGGTAACCAGTTCTCTACACAAGTATATACAAGCATCTTAACATCTTGCACCTCTTATCCACCTTTTACCTGGCACAGTCATTCAATTCAAAGTAGAGATAAACCGATTGCAATTTTCTTGGCCGATTCCGATTTTCTGCAAGTGTGACCTGCCGATACTGATTTTTTCCGATTCTGATTTTCTTTCTAAGAACTATTATTGACCGCATATACAAACAAAATCTACCTTTCTTCAATGCAACATTTTATTTTCAAAAAATAAAATAAACATTACAATTTCCCCCAAACTGCACTAAGTTACAGGATCTTCTCTCATTTAAACACCTCTCAAAATAAAGTGCTCTGTGACTAGAAAGAGGTAGAAATAAAAATTAACTGCAAATGAGTTGCTTTATATAACAAATATCATTTTCCACAATTTTTATAAATGGACCTTTTTCTCTTTATTACTCGTCTAACAAAACATTTCCAAAGATCTGAAAAACTGAAATGTGCGATAAGCTCAACTTACGTTAGATGTCCAAATATCAGTTGTAAAACTGAGCACTGCTTCGTGAACGGCTTGTAACCTCCCGTTTTTCCCGGGTGTCTCCCGTTTTGTTATTTCTCCCCAAAAAAAACTCCCGTAATTTGTATGGCCCAAACCACGTTATATGAATAATCACATCATTATATTATTCCAAGGTGGTCCAGTTGCCAGATCTTGAATGAAACACATCCTACTCACACAATTGACACATCATACACATTACAAATAATTTATGACCTCAACCTGGCAACCTACAATCCAGTTGCACTGTTGATATCTGCAGAGGCAGTAGACGTGGGATGTTAAATCAAGCATCACTGGTAGATGGGAGGAGAAGACTCAGCTGGTGCTCCGGTGGAAAAAAACTAAATATACATGTACATTTAACAACAGCTGAATGGAAGAATTTAATTTCATATCCCGAAGCCATATCAACAATTCCCACGCCTTTTGCAATGTGTGTCGCACTGATTTTAATATCGGACACGGTGGGAAAAATTACGTTACTCAGCACATTAAATCACAACGGCACAATTTCTATAGTATTTAGCCTGCCTCTGCCATCCAGCACCCCACTTCCCCTCTCCCGGATTTGTGTACCGAAATGTTGACAGATAACAGGCTGCGTGTGTGACATGACATGAGATTAAACAACTCGGGCAACACGACGTCGGAAAGTACCTCCTACTCTGTATCGAGGAAATGTATCCGATTTCTGAACCCTCTGTCCTCAACTATGGAGAACGGCTGGTCATCCAGGGCCATGAATTCCATAATTTTCCTCGTAATTGCTTTGGTATTTTCGCTGCTCATTCCAAGGAATGATAGGAGAGGCTGCTGACATGTGGCTGGCTCTGAGCTCTGGCTAGCTTTAGCCGCTTTCCCTTTTTAGCTTCTTTTTTAAAATGGGCATTTTCAGCTGGGTTTTGTTGTTCCGAAAGTTATTGTGGTGGTTCCCCCACAGTTTACTTTGGCCTTACAATTATTACACATTTCGAACTTTATGTATTCTTCACTCACAGTGAAGATCTTCCACGCCAATGACATGTTTACGTGCGGCTGTGACGTTATTGCCTGCGCCGCTGGCAACAAAACGGACCGGCTTGGAATCGGAAAGACGTGAGGCTGACTGGCCAGTCACCGGTCCGGCCGAGCATGCGGAAAAACGGCTAATTCCGGTCCCTGGCCGGTCGATCGGTGCATCTCTAATTCAAAGGTGTCTTCCTTAAGAGGGCACTTCCTGGCCATAAAAGCAGAATTCTCCATTAATTGGTCCGCATGCAAAACTTGGGAAGTTTTTTTAATTACACAGGACATTTTTTTTAAATAAGAACGTGTTTGAATCTATTAATTTTGAGGATTGTTCCACAGAAACAAATGGAATTCTGCCTGTGTAATCTGCAGACAGCAAGTTTTAAAATATTCATGCAGTAAAAATGTTGGTCGAGGCATTTACGATCTTCTGAAAGTTGGTAGTGACATGTTGTGTCCTTGGTAACGTTACAGTTTTATTACGGTAAAACCTGGCTCACAGTAGTAAATCCCTTAACAGTTTCCTTTACCTAAGAGAAGAGTTTAAGGAATTATTTGTAATGCCATAAAATCAATCCCTTAGGAAAGGGGAGAAAAAAAAAAAAAAAAAAACACTTTAAGTGTTATACTTGAGGGCAAAACTTAAGATGTTTTATGCAACCGGGCACAGACCTTTCCTATCAGGGCATGCTCCACAACTTCTTGTCATATCTAGACTGGACTACTACAATGCTCTTCTGGCAGGACTTCCTGCATGTACATTCAAACCTCTGTCATAACGCAGCAGCACGAATGATGCGAGAGAATGTTACACCTCTCCATTAAACTGCAATGGCTACCCCATTGGTTGCTCACGTCAAAATCAAGGCACTGATGCTCACAGAACAGCCACAAGTTCCACACCCCTCCAATGTACACCCACTACTTCAAGTCTATGCACCCTCCAGAAGCTTGCGATCGGCAGGTAAATGGCGCCTCGTGGTGCCATCTCACAGAGGCACAAAAAATTGCTTTCTAGGACTTTCACTATTTCTCACATTCCAAACTCCACACAACAACTGATTCTTAATCCCAATCCTACAAATGCAATGTCCCAATCCTACTAATGCAATGTCTTTTCATAAAAAATCTAAATAATTCTCACTCCATTATTACAACACTGTCTTTCACCTTCCTCCCTACTTGTACATCTCTAAGCAGTTTGAAACTTTGTATTGCAGCACATCTAGTTATTGCCTCCTTATGACAAATCGCTTTTGCTGTATCCATCATTTTTAAGTAACTTTGGATAAAATTGTTTGCAAAATTGATAAATAAATGTACATCAAGGTTCAGTTTTTCAGGGGACTAGTAGAAAGGAAAACAGACCTGGTGACTGGTCTTCTTTTTGGTCTTGGTCCTCTGCTTCACCATCACAGAAGGCTGCATGCACCTCAATCCTGCTAAGAGGGAAGAGTTTTAAGCACATGGGACACTCCATCCTCTGACTGTCAGTTGGTGCGGCCTCTGCTGGCACACTGTCCTGCTCCATCACCACCTCCTCTGCTACAGGAGCTCCTCCCTCCCCCTCAATCAACTCGCTCTCAACACGAGACTGAGGCTGTCAATGAGTGAAGAGACAGTGAGGGAAGCGCAATTATAAGGTCATATATAAATGGCATTTAATTTAAAGCCATAGAAGCTCTTTTCCAAACCCAATGAGATTTCTATTAAGAATGTAGCTGCATATGTAGACAGTAGTTGCAACGTGGCTCACTAGCGTTTTGAAGAGAGCTCTAGTATGTTACCTGTGTGGGACTGTCAGGACTTGTCACCATTAGCTCTGGTGTGCTGCTTTCAGTCATCTGAGTTTCTGCATTAAATAAGTTTAATTGAAGTAAATTCATACCACAGGAAAATGTGTAATAAAAAAAATTCAACCTGCATGATCAATCATGTACCTGGACAAACTATCGTTTCTTCTTCATAACCCTCGTGATTCTGTGCATCCTCTTCCTCTTGCTCATCTGGAAGCTGTTTTTGATCATCATCTGATGCATCTTTCCTGAAAATTAATAGGACTTAATAGGGCAGTATTGGATATGATGCGTTAATTATCAGTGTATTCTGGAAAGGTCTAGATCCTGAAAAAAACCTTATCGTAATAATGACGCTGGGCCCTCAAATCTCATTTGCACTTGTGTATTCAAAAGTGGGAGAAAGTAATGAAGGGGAGTAAATAATGAATAAAAGAACTTTCATTTTTGGGTGAACTATTCCTTTAAAAAAAAAAAAAAAAAGGATCCAAAGAATCCTTAAACTGACAACTCTTTCATCTGAAAGAGGGACTTGTCAAAAAATTTAAAAAGGACAAAATATACAGTACTGTGCAAAAGTTCTCAGCAGTTGTGAAACATTTTGTATAGAAGATGCTTCAAAAAGAATACCATTAATATTTTATATCAAGTAACTTCATAAAAAGTGCAGTAAACATTAAAAAAAAAAACTAAATAAATATTTGGTGTGACCACCCTATGCTTTTAAAACAACACCAAGGTACATTTGACAGATTTTCAAGGTCGTTGGCAGATAGGATGTTCTAAGCTTCTTTGAGAACTTGCCACAGTTCCATGTATATTTAATCCCAGACTGATTTAATGATGTTGAGATCTGGGCTCTGTGTGGGCCAGACCATCTGTTGCAGGACTCCTCATTCTACTTCTATTCTATTTGCAAAAAGGAATGTTTACAAATCTAAAATGTATATTTCCTATTTACACACTAAAGCAGACCATATCAAATCACCATCTTAAAACAAATACTTACCAAAGACTTACCAAGACAAAGACTTTTGCACATTACTGTGCATTGTCATATACTTAAAGATATTTGAAGCTAATCTGTTGCCATTAATAATAGATAAAAAAGACTTAACTGATGCTCGGCGTTTTCTGACAATATACATGTCACTGACTTAATATATGGGGGGGAAGCTATAAACACTACCATCAGTGAGATCACAGTTTCAGATGGACACACTTTCAACTCAACATTGCAACATACTACTATAAAAACACATTTCAAAGTTTAGCAAACTTTTACCTGAAATGTTTAGATCCAGGCATGGGCTCCACTTGGCTAAAGAAAGGTGATTTTTGCTGCTGAGAAAGCAAACAATTTATCAGCATCAGCAAAATTCTTAACAAACATTGTCTTTTCAGTAAACAATAGGAGTTAAAGAGTGTCACCTTGTGGTTAATGATGGTATTACCCCAAAAAGACAAAAACCAAATAATAAAAAAAAACACACAACCACAACTGAGAAAACATGGATCCAAAGAGGAATACAACTAAATAAACATCCTGTTTGATACCAAACAAAATACAATTATTTTTATGTTATGACTGATAATGACACAGTAACCTATTTATATATCGATGGTACTCGGTCCATAAAAACACACAAATTCCCTGCTACAATCGAATTCAGGTGTCAGAAATTATATTGTACAGTTTCAAATTATGGAATAACTTGTTTATTTCTTTTGAAACTTGGTACAGAAAAAAAACAAGTTTACAGCCCACTGTCAATAATAATAATAATATAAAGCCCTCATATTACTGGCTTCCATTATTGACCAATGTAGATAACTGAAAAGATCTCCAATATTGTTGATATCAATTTGGCCACCAATATAAATCACATCCCTAGATCTATTACATTTTCCAGAGTCCTCCACATACCCACTTAAAAAAGCAGGAGTATATTGAATTCTTTTCAAATGTTATATTATGAACTGGACACCCACCACTTCATCTTCAGTCCCAGGAGAAGGCAGCACAACATAAGTTTCACACTGTCCAACCTTAGCAGCCTCTTCTGATCCCACCACAGACTCCTCCCGGTTTTCCTCCTCTCCCTCTACTTCTATTCTGCTGTTTTCTTTCTCCCCCTCTTCTTCTTTCTCCTCCTCATCCTCTAACATCTGCAGATCTCTGTGGCGCTTCCATCTCCTCGTGCCACACGGCCTCTCTGATGAACCAGGCAACACCTGAAACAAATGTATCATTTGGCTGAGCTATAATAAAAAAAAATAATTTAATACACGGTTTAATTTTTGTAGTACAATGAGAGTTGGTTTGTAGATATGTCAGTTGTTTAATCAGTTGATATTTGGTGTTTTTGAGAGTATCGACAGAAGTTTTAGCTCCCTTTTGTGCAAGTTCCAAAATCTTTGTCCAGAAATATACTTTACACAAGTGTGCAAGCGTTAATGCTTTGACAATGCACTACAAACAAGCGCATGGTCCCATTTTACATACTTGTTTATTATCGTTCCTATACCCCTAAATATCACTACACATGTCGTTTAGATTATTCACTTTTGAATAAAGAAGTTTTGTCTGAATGAATGCATGTGAGGTGATGTCATGTGTAGCTAAAGTGTTCACAGGTTGATTGGCAGGCTTCACTCACTGGCGGACTCCACTCTGCTTTGCGCAGCAGCTCTCGCTGGGCCTCCTTCAGGGTCTTCTCATACACCTCCAGCTGACACATGATCACATGCGTGTAGTCATCTGGGTTTTGGTCATGGGGGCAGAAAGGAACTCCCCAGTAGTATGACACAGTACAATCTCCCTTCCCCACTGCAGTATTTGGTCTTTTGCAATCAGAGTGTTTGAATACTGGGCCTCTAGATGTTCTTAAGTTCTCCTCCAGTGCAGGCTGAGACATCTGTGAGTCTTTTGTGGAAGGACTGAGGGTGACAGAAGCTTGAGGGATGCAGGGTTGGGTTGGGGAAAGCTTGTTCTGGGCTAGCTGTGAAACTGTCTCCTGGTGGAAGACTGGGCTCGGGGAGTGAACCTAGAAATAGTAAGAGGAAAAACTGATAATAAACCAGCTTCACTGATTAATCCTCCTGTTTCACTGAAATTGTTCACCCAAAAAGAAAAACTGTCATAATTTACTTACCCTCATGTTGTTCCAAACCAACATGACTTTTAGCACAAACAAAAACAAAATCACTAACATAAAAAAAAAGAACATAAATCACCATCCACTGCCACCGTATTGCGAAGACGGCAGGCGGTCTTCATTAAAACATCTAATTAAGTGTTCCGCACAAGTTAAAAGGTCAGCAAGTAAATTATGACAGAATTTGCATTAAAAAATTCTGTAATCATTTACTCAACGTCTTTTCAAGTACATGACAGAATTTTTATTTTTGGATGAACTAATCCTTTAACACACAGTTTCAAATAAATCTATTAAAAATGTATTACCCACCTACCTCTTCGCTACCATCATCTTCATCATCTGTTAAATGTAAGACCATGTGACTAGCAAACCCATGCCAAGACTGAGTGTTCTGTGCTCTTTCTGCAGTTAAAACAGTCTTACGGTTAGAGTTAACCAAAGTGTTCTTTTAAAAATAAGAGATTGATACTTTTCTAAATACAGCTAAAAATTAATTCAATATTTAATATCTAGATTTGCCTTTTTCTGTAGGAAACTTCAGTGCTTACAAGGCAGCAAAAACTATTAATGTGTTAGAAATATTTATAAGTAATCAAAGTACTAAAATTTTAGGTAAGTTTAGGATTTAAGCAAAATAAGCACTGTCGGCCATCTTTGGAACGCTCTTGGGAGAATATTTCCAGTCATGACAGTGCTGCTCCCATCTACTTGAATGGGGACCAAAATCTCCAAAACGGTAGGTCAAGATTATGATCAAAGAAAATATTATAAATCAGCAGAAGACTCTGAAAACACTGGCATCTTAAATTGTGCCTCTTTACCTCTTTAAAATGCAATTTTCACGGCTTGAATAGCAAATACGCATGTGCATTCTCAAGTTGATTGACAGGCGATGTCTGTATCTAAAAAGTGATTGGGTCTTCAAAAGGTAAGGCGGGACTTCCTTTCTATATCCGTTGACTGTTCCATTTTCTCCCATTCATTTTAATAAAAGTGGCCCATCTCTGCTAAATAGACTTTCATTTAAGTGCTGTATTTGTCATGGCACCAAGCACACTTCTTAATTTCTGTCAGCTGTGCAACTAACAATGCACGAGACTATGGATGTTTAAATAAATGCAAGAAAGTAAAGACCAAATTACAATTCAGTATGACAATAGATGCCAAAACATTTTTTATGCAAAAACCACAATGTTGTAGGTTAGATTGTCAATGGTAGAGTCAAAAATAACTTTTTTGTATTCTTAATTTTAAGTATAAAGTTTACTAAAAATGTATAGCACACATTAGGCTAATATTATCTACAAAACAAAGGGAGTCTAAATGTTACAAGCTGAATTATTTGCAGACAACAGCACTATTAAACAATAAAATTAATTTCAATAGAGTGCAGCCTTGCAAGCATTGTGAAATATTAACATTTACTAAAAATGTTCACAATTATATCAAAATTGTAAAAATGAATTTTTACAAGCAAAATAATTTATTTTTAAATCTATCTATTTCATTACCTGTGTAAAAGATCTGTACTTAGCACTGCATGCTTTTACCTTGCTGCAAATCCAAGACCTACACAAAATATGCTAAATGTCTGTCATCTCATGGATGAAACTATAAATACTTGTATGGAACCATCGCACAGAGAACCCAATAACTTGACAGGCCCTGTCGGCAGGAACCAAACATACTCTGTGTGGTGCCACATACTGCAAAGCACTGCTCAGTCTTGCAGCATCAATGGGCCAACCACACATGCAACCTGAAGTATAATAGAAGCATACATCAGTGTTACTAAAAAGCACCTCAGTCTCCTACCTCATAGACTGTAAACACACCACAGTTTAGGGGGAAGAGAACAGCACACATACCAGAGTCAGCTTTTATGTTCTCATTCGGAGTAATCTGGTCCTTCACTTGATTCAAGTCATGAGTTTTCTGTAAAAATGACCAAACAAATGAATAAGACGTTGAAAGTAATCAATCCTGTTCCAGAAGATCCAACTTTCTACAGTTTAGTTCAACCTCTAATCAAACACACCTGAACCAGCTTATCTCTAACCTCTGCAGGAGGGTGGATTTCCAGTGTACGGAAAGTATAATGTTTGTTTTCACAGTCTTCAAATCCTGATATGGTAAAGCCGGTCTTTCATGAATTAAATATGGTGACTGTGCCATGTCCTACTTGCACTTCTTACAGTGATCTTCGCATTGTCATTTATTGTCACACATCTTGGGTTTGATGGCTGGGATCTCCTGGAAGGTGAAAGGCATTTATCTGAATCGTTGCTCTTGGCAGACAAACCTTTTTGGTTTAGATATGCTGGTGCATCTTCATCGGGTATTTGAGTATTGCCTTCATTCACTTCTGATGTGATATGGCCATCTTTGTCCTCTAGCAAATCAGTTTTTCTTCTTAAGTCATTCTGAGTGAAGACAGGGCTTTTGGGAATGGGTGAGCCCTGATGTGTGGACTGAGATCTGTCAGGACAAGTGGAGCTGACAGCACTGTCCTGTGCATTAAGGTAGTTTATTGAGTCTGTGCTGGCCTTGATGAGGTCCTGACTCAGTTTCTCCACACATACTAAAGGAAGGCAAATAAAGCTGCCCTGCCGGGGGAAGACAGGGGAACACTGGGACTGAGAGACAGACTGAGAGAGATCATGTTCCACAGAGTCTCTGATGAGTGGCTGACTATCTGAGGTCTTAACCTGGGGGGAGGACTCATGGACATGCTATGTTAAAATTAAAGATGTAGAACTGAGAAGACAATTTCAGATAATATAATGTAATCTGGAGGCATTTTTTAATCAGCAAGTACAAATCAGGTAACGCAGAGTAAACATCTGGTGGGGAGTCAGATTTCGGCACAACACCGGCAATGAGCAACAGCCAAAGGAATAGAGAGCAAGAGAAGAGAAAGTTATTGGGAAGCAGGGGATGAAAAATTATTCGAAAATGATAACATCACCCAAGTCTACCAAACCAATGTTTCATTATTTTCAGCTGTTTTTTCCCTTACTGTGTAAATCAGTGCAATAAGGCGTGAGCCTGTCTTTCATGTTTGTTGACATGTAATCACGTAATAATCTTTCCCATTGTTATATGTTCTTGAATTTGTGAGAGAATTTTGGGATCATAGTTTCAGTCGCAGACTGTAGTGTGCGCTTAGCTTTAGTATATGCATGCCTGACCATTTGTTTCTGGCATATAACTCTGTCTATGGCACGCACATAAGCACCACTGAGCTGCCGCGGTTTAAACTGAACTCAGACACAATTCAGAGTTTTTGAGTATCAATTCAAAATCATTCAGAATCGTGACGCATTGGAGAATCAATATTTTCTCCCACCACTACGGAAAACTGACAAAAGACAAAAATTATAAATCAAATGAAATGGCAGGGCAACAGATTTACCTGAACAGTGGAAGAAAGGGGGTTTGTTTGAGAAACCTATTTGGAATTAATTATAATTTTTGCAACTCTATTTGGTGGCACAGAAATTGGTTACTGCAGCTTTAATGATGAAAGAGTATCTCACCTATTTGGACTGTATACAAGTCCTACAAAAATACATGACAGTCATTACAACCAACTAACCTGAGAGGCTGCATGAGGCCCAGAGAGCAGAGCTGAATTACACGATGAATGATGCGGGGTGGTCGTCCTTGACAGATCGTGCATTTCTGGCAGTGGACTGGTTGTTTCCTGCTTATTTTCGCCATCCAGTGCAGCAGGACTCTCTTTTCCATGGAGTGCTCCACCTTGGCTTGGGTAGGAAAGCTTTCGTCTTAAGAGTGATTTCACTTTTGCTTCGCTCTGCTGTTGTTGAGCTGAAGAGCTGGTGGCTTCATACCAACGCACTGATGATTTAACACTGCGGTCCTGTAAGAAAGTATGCAATATTTTGATTGATAGACACCACTCTGCACTTTGATTGGTCAAATTTAGGGTTGAAATGCAGAAAATAAAGCGACAGATGCTTTCAAAAATCAACATAGATAATGGTTAAACAACATTAAGACTCTCCACGATGGCTTTTTGTATGTCGTTGTCTTCCAGGTGTTGTCTCTGGGCAGCACTGTTTGCTTCCTGAGCACTCAGCCTCATCGCCAGGTTCAGCATCTCATCTTCTGTCATCTCTGAAATCACAGAGGAAAGATGCACATATATATTGAACAAGTAAACCCTCTGAATTAGCTGTGGCCTTAAGATGAAAATACAATTTCAGTTAACGGTTTATTAGGACAATTTGAGTTATGATACCTTGTAGTTGAGAATCATTTTCCCTTCGTCTCCATCGAGATGCCCGAGTGGATGATTTAACAGCACATTGTTCCTCCTGAAGAATAAAAGTTGGAAATCAAAGCTTGTTTATTGTCATTTTGACTTCCCAGCTCAATTTGCAGAAACAACTATAAGTGACCATTTGTAGGTTGATATATTAATGTATTGTGTATTTGCAGTATTAATTAACAATAACTTTAGAGTCAGAACTACCATAGTAAATCTAAATACTTTTTAATGTTTTATTCTTAAATGATTACATTTGGTGCTCCACAATCCTGAATATGTGGTTGTGTCCTAGGTAGCAAGTATGAAAATTAGGCAAAAACGTAGAAGTTCCCTACAACTCCCCAACCACCCAGAAACCTGTCTTTCATTCATTTGGACAAATTAAAACCTGTGGTTGTCTAATGCACACAAGACCCATACATTTACCTCTTCATGATCAGAGTCAGATATGACCAGAGTCTCTTCATAATTCTCCACTTTACTTAATTTTGCTCTTCTTCCGTCTTGATCCGCTGTGCGCTTCCGGCGGGGCATCCTACGACCACTACCACATTAACTCTCTCTTTTTAAACACATCTGGACCCTCTCTCTGGATAGACTCCACCTCGACTAACTATTAACAAACTTCGACTAAACATGTCGATGTCTATATTCCGATATAAAAGACTTAATTCAGTTAATCAGAGGCTTGAAAAACAAGGATTTCGATTGCAAAACATTTCCACAATCCAGGTCACATGACACGCCGAAAGACGTGACGTCGTCGCCTTCAGCGCTCGTGCCCGCCGCACCGTGCTCGAGCTGATAAAACACGTGCTCAGGCGCACATATAATATTATATATTATAACAGATTTGTCATCTGATGCCTCTCGCCATTGTACCACCCATAGAATGTCTATGGGACCGCCGCGTTATGTGTTTGATAGAAGGGATCTAGCATGAAGAGCTAGATATCTTCTATGTTGAGATAACAACCTCCTTGCTTTTACCAGAGACCTTATTTTAGGATTCTTACTTTAATAAAATATTTATTGTCATTTGATACTGTTTTATTATTATTATTTTCTTGTCATTATCTGTTCTGTGTATGAATGCTTTGGCAATATTGTACGTTAAAAACAATCATGCTAATAAAGTACTTTAAAATTGAGAGGCTAATGGTCAACTAGGGTCTGGAAGGGATCCCTCTCCCATCAATCTCGCAAAATTCTTACACAGAATTAACTTGAATTCTCACAGCAACAAGGAGCACTCGGAAAAGATTATTTAAAATCATCTGTTTTGATGATCAATTTAAGCTCTAAAATAAATATTTTGAGATTTAGAGAAGTAGATCAATCAGCTCAGATGTTGAGAGTCTTATGGGGTGGTCAAGTTGAAACATATTTGCCCCTTCTATAAGAAGTTCTGGGTTCGAATTCACAACAGCAATTTTATTGCATGTAGGCCTACTTACTTAATATAATCTCCATGTATGACATAAGATCCATTTAAATATGTTCAAATAAAGAAACATTTCCATCCCAGACTCCGATTGCATAAAATAACTGGTTTAATTCTTGTAAACGTGGAGTTATATTCTTGTGGTTTGAGTACAATGACTGGGGAAGTGTCCACTCACGAGTTGTGACTGAATGCAATGTAAATAAAACATAAATGTGAAAATGTCCCAATGTCTACAACTGTATTATATTTACAAATGGGAGATGAGCATATTGCATTAGCGAAGACAACAGCATTAAAACACTTAAACGCTGTCTCTTTGTACTTGAGTTGAGCACAATAATTCTTTGGGAGTGAGCTGAACTGCACGCGCAGTTCCTTGTGAACTGGGAAAACTTTGCGCTGATTACTGCATTGCTCAGATACTATTACACATTAAAGTAGTAGATAACACACACATGGTGAAGTGCTGTGTTAATCAAAAGAAGCAATTAAACATCTGATGTTTATTGATGTGCTTCCAAGTTGGCTACATTTATTTAGAAAAACTGTGATTGTCCATAGACAGATCGATGGGGGATGTTTGGTTACGCTACTATTCGGAGCCGGATTTGATGACACACGGACTGTGATAAAGGCCACCTTATTTTTCAGCAAAACTAGTAAGCCGCCATTATCAAACTTGAATGTGGACCATCTGCTTAACAAAAATACTAAAATACTAATTTATGCTGCTTTATATTACAGGCTGGCAATAATATAGTTTTATCACACTATTGCACTGGCAGAATGAATGAGAGATCAGGCGCTGACAGGACAGTCCTCCATGCATCTGACATGCCTCCATAAACTTAACACAACTTACACAACCGCAGAGAGCAGAATGCGGCTGGGTAAATGCTGCTTTAACTTTCTTTGCACCAAAACTGCATCTAGTTTCATCTTGGCAAATTAATAAATGATGCGAATAAATGACCCCTCATGAATCAGGTCAGCGCTCTTCATTATGAACAAATCTCCCTATTTATAACCACCTCTCCAAACCATCCTGTTATTCTGGGTTGCATAATCCTCAGCTCTCTTGGTCTGATTGAGAACTCACCCATTGGTCTTCATACTGTCATGTCCATTGCCTTCAACCGCCTAAGCTCACTATTGGAACCACGACCATAAAAAGTCAAGAGCATCACTCCACGTTCCATTCAACTTCCAGTCGAATATCTCCAAGACTAAGGCCTCTGGTCTACCTCTGCATCATTCATATGACTATGCCATTGAACTTCTTCCTGGAATGACTCCTCATCGTGGTCTAGTATACCCTGTTGCAGTGTCTGAACAGAGAGCCATGGAAGAATATATTCAAGAAGCCCTCCAACAGGGACCATTAGGTACCTTCTGCCTTAGAGGAATAGTATTCTGCCCAATGGTTCACCAAGCTAGAGCTCCCAAGGTGACGAGTGGGAGACCGCTTTTAGCACCACCTCTGGTCACGCTGCGTGATGCCCTATGGAATTACCAATGCCCCTTCTGTTTTCTGAATGATGACATTTTGATATATTCACCATCACTTTAGTCACACATTCACCATGCCCGCCAAGTCCTTCAATGCCTCTTGAAACAACAACTTTACATTAAAGGAGAGAACCGTGAATTCCACAAGTGTCCTTCCTGGGCTATGTCATTAGTCCAGATGGGATATCCATGGACCCATCCAAGATCACGGCAGTAATTGAATGGCCTACAACTCGAACAGTCAAATATCTCCAAAGATTCCTAGGCTTTGCTAATTTGTATTGATTTTTCATTTGTGGTTTTAGCTCCATCGCCAGCCCCCTCACGTCCCTACTTTAAGGGAAATCTAAGCACCTAACTTGGAACCCCGCTGCTGATCAAGCTCTGAGTCTACTAAAAGCTGCATTCACCACAGCACCCATCCTCAAGCATACTTACCCATCTAAGCCCTTCAACGTAAAAGTAGATGGTTCTGAAACTGGAGTAGGTGCTGTTCTTTCCCAGCGATTCGGAGACAAACCCAAACTTCACCCAGTTGCCGCCTTCTCCAGGAAATTATCTTCAGCAGAACGAAACTATGACATCGGTGATCGAGAACTACTAGCTGTGAAACTAGTTCTAGAGGAGTGGTGACTTTGGCTAGAAGTTCCTGAACATCCATTCACTGTGTACACTGACCACAAGAACTTTGAATATCTCCAAATCGCCAATGAACCCACGTCAAGCTAGATGGTCTCTCAGCATGGTTGTTACTGCCCAGGCTCCAAGAATGTTAATGGCGATGCCTTGTCTCGCATGGATGCCACAGAACCTCAAGTCACAAGTGAGGAATATATCTTACCTAATACTTGTGTGGTGGGTGTCATCAATTGGGAGTTGGATCAGGAAATATCTAGAGTCCCCCGTAATCAGATGCCTACCTCATGTCCAACCAATAAGTTAATGGAGAAGATGGGGGTCACCGTAAGCCTCACACCTGGATATCATACACATTCTAATGGCCAGGTAGAACGTGCCAATCAACAGATCAGACAATTTCTCAGTTCCTTCTGTTCCATGAGTCCAGGAGATTGAGCTGAATTCATACCATGGGCGGAGTATGCCCAAAATTTCCTCTGCCACTCAGCCAAACAACTCACCCCTTTCCAATGCAGCCTAGGATATCCTCCCTGCCTACTTCCCTGGAATGATGACCCATCTAACTCTCCTGCAGTGGATCATTGGTTCCAACATAGCGAGCATTTATGGGAGACCATTCATCAATGCCTGGAGCATGTCACCCAAGTAAATAAGTCTTTAGCCGACCAGCACCGTAGTGAAATCCCTCAATATCAGCCAGGAAACAGAGTGTGGTTAGCTACCGGTACACCTTCGACAACTCCATGCCTTCAAGAATCTGAAGCCACAGATGCATTGGCCCACATAAAATTCTAAAAAACCAATACAGACTCGATCTACATCGACATTCCTGCCTTGCACAATCCTGCCATGTTTCCCCAGTTGTTCCTGGTCCACTAGCGACTAACCCCCCCCCCCATATTTGCTGGCATTCAAATATGGCCACCCTGAACTATGTTCGAAGTTCAGTACACATTTTAAATGGCTAACATTAGTTTACTGCTTTGTCGATTAATATTATAATAGGGACAATGTAATATCTCAGCTCCCTTCTGTCCTATACAACTGATAGACCTATTTACTACAGTATATTCCATATAGCTAAATATACAATATGTAACATAATTTGTCACTTCTTTTCTATAAGTTATTATCATTAATTCATTCTGCAATTACTTTTTTTTTATTATTATTAAAAAATTATATAATTTCAAATGAACAATTAGAACAAAGGGATCAATAAATGAACATTCTCTAATTTATTCACCCTCATGCCATCCCAGATATGTAGGACTCTTTCTTCTTTAGAACACAAATGAAGATTTTATAAGAATATTTCAGCTCTGTAGATCCATACAATGATGATTTGATTTGCTATAAAGACAATTTTTTTCAGTAAAAAAAAAAAAAAGTTCCTGTACTCTTTCTATCTAAACGGAATTTCTTCACATTCCAATTCTACATAATAATGTATTTCTTTACACAGTATTCTCAGAAACATATGAAAGTTAATTACAAAAAAAAAAAAATCATGGGTAATGATTGTTACCCGACCAGTTACCCGACCCGAATATTTTTTATATTCTAATATTTGGCATAGAGTTAAACCATATATGTGGGAGACAAAATCGGATTGTCATAAAAATAAATTCTCATTCATATAATTTATTATTGTTCAGGACAAAGTAATGTCACATATAACTAATTATTTTCTTTCCAGTACATTTATTCAGCCATTTACTAGTAATTAAAAGAAGGGGAAAAAACGTGAATACTTATTCTACTGTCGGAATGGCAAAGTGTCAAGTTAGAATCACCCTAATGCCTGATCTTGAAGGTGGATAAGATAACCATCCAATCAGAAGTTGTCGTCAAGCTGGTGACATATAGAAAACTTTCGTCCAATCATTTGACATCTAATTATATCAATAGCGGGAGGTATCGGAATACGGGTGGGGAAATAATAATAAAGTGCTGCAGAGCCATGCCTCACTGCAGTTTCAGGCTGGAAATTGTCTTTGTAATAATATCTTAATAAATCTATCATTATTTGGTGAACAATTAATCTATATATTAATGCATAGTTTTTATCTGCTTACTACTCAATCTGTAGGTGTATTTCTTGTTATTCTTATTGAAGCTTGACATTTTTGACATGCTTTAATAAATAAAATATATAATAAAGTCACTGAAACCTTTTTTATGTATATATATTTCTGAATATAAATGGTTTGGTCCCTTTTGTTTTATTTAGGCCTATGGTTTGAGTTTATGGTAACCTACTAATAATATTCTTGAGTGCTGTAAGTATTTTGTTGCATTTGCCAAAGTTACTGACATTGAGCAATGTGTATTGTCAATTTTTCCCTTCTAGAGACATATTACGATTTGGAGAGGGCAGACATTACCTCATTTGCAGCTATACAAACCCTGTTGCAGCAATTTTCACTGCCCTTTTTGCATGGCAAGTGTGTTTAAGCCGACTGGACAAATTAAAATTACATCTTTAAAGCCAGTCCAACAAGACAGTTGTCCATGATGATATAATCACCTTTGTCAATATATGTAGCACAAATATTTATATTTACATTACACAGATGTAGTTTGGGCTGTAGAGCATAACTCAATTTCCACTGTCTGTACTGAACAACTAGAGGGACAATTTTGAAAATCATCCCACTTCAGCCAAAATGCCACCAACCACCAGTGCAACAGTGCCCATACCAGTGGTCAGAGACACACCACTAACCACCAGTGCAATAGTGCCCACGCCAGCGGTCAGAGACACACCATCAACCACCAGTGCAACAGTGCCCACGCCAGCGGCCAGAGACAAACCATCAACCACCAGTGCAACAGTGCCCAGGCCAGCAGCCAGAGACACACTATCAACCACCAGTGCAACAATGCCCAGGCCAGCAGTCACAGACACACCACCAACCACCAGTGCAACAGTACCCACACCAGCGGTCAGAGACACAGCACCATTGCAACAGTGCTCACATCAATGGTTAGAGACACCCCACCAACCACCCGTGCAACAATGCTCACGCCAGCGGTCAGAGGCACACCATCAGTGCAACAGTGCCCATGTCAATGGTCAGAGACACACCATCATCCACCAGCGCAATAGTGCACACGCCAGCGGTCAGAGACACACCACTTACCACCAGTGCAACAGTGCCCACGCCAGCGGTCAGAGACACACCACTAACCACCAGTGCAACACTGCCCACGCCAGCGGTCAGAGACACACCACCAACCACCAGTGCAACAATGCCCATGCCAGCGGTCAGAGACACACCACCAACCAACAGTGCAACAGTGCCCATGACAGCGGTCAGACACACACCATCAACCACCAGTGCAACAGTGCCCATGTCAGCGGTCAAAGACACACCATCAACCACCAGTGCAACAGTGCCCATGCCAGCGGACAGAGACACACCATCAACCACCAGTGCAACAGTGGCCACGCCAACAGTCAGAGACACACCACCAACCATCAGTGCAACAGTGACCACACCAGTAGTCAAACTGTGGGGTTTCATGTTGATGCTGAGAAATATAGAAATCATGTTTTTGACATAAATAAACCTATAATTGGTGTGCTTTATGAGTATTTGTTGAAAGAAAGAATAAGGAAATCTGATGGTCCTTGTAACCTTTCACAGAACAGCCTGGTGTAACTGTGTGGGGGTTCCGGCTGAAGGCCGGTAATTTATGATGTGGAAACATTCCAAACTGCAAGGCTGGGTTTTTCTCGTTTCAAATCATGTTGGTGAAATTCTTCTGCATATATAATCTTACACCTCATCCTTGCTCTATCTCTACCTGTTGAAATGCAGGAGATCTGTAGCTTAACCTGGCATATACAAGACTGTAAACACATATTTTCATAGTATTTTAATGCAATTAAAATCATAAAAGAAACTACAGAGGACTACAAAAACCAAACAGGAAACAGGAACTAAACTAAACTTCAAAATAACAGCACAAAAACAAAAGACAACAGTGAACATGACAGTATGCTCTGCACATTGGGTGCAACCTTTCATTTTACCTCTAAGTAATTTATTACCTCTTCAAGAAATTTTATTCAAATTTGGACATTTAAAAAGGTATTTTTTTCTGTCTTCAAGTGTGACCTTCCCAGTGTAAGGAAATGGAGGACTCTAATTCTTTTGGAGAACTTCTAAATTATCTCTGAAAGGTATCTTCCTATTTCCATCTAGACCACACTAACCACCACACACTAAATGTCTATTCTAAATCAACCAAAAAAGACTGAAGCTTTTGTTCAGGAGTCACTTCCTAGAGGAGAACAAGGCACTCCCAGCAGCAATGAGGTACAGTATAGACATATACCAAATCAAATCAAATCAAATCACTTTATTGTCACACTACCATGTACACAAGTGCAACAGTAGGTGAAATTCTTGTGTGCAGTTCCGAGCAACATAGCAGTCATGACAGTGACGAGACATATACCAATTACAATAAACAACATACTTACACAAAACAATTTACAAATCAGATGTACACATACTTACACAACACAATAATTATATACAATGCAGAATATAGAACAGAATATACAATACAATACAATAAGTGGGAGTATATGAAATATATATGTGTATATATATATATATATAGCAGTTGTATTGAGGAGAATATGTTGACAGTCCAGTGTGAGATTATAGATTAATAAAGTGCAGTGCTAATTATTGATCCTGATAGATCAAGAGTTCAACAGTCTGATTGCTTGGGGGAAAAAGCTATCATGTAGTCGGCTGGTGCGGGTCCTGATGCTGCGATACCGCCTGCCTGATGGTAGCAGTGAGAACAGCCCATGACTTGGGTGACTGGAGTCTCTGATGATCCTCCGAGCTTTTTTCACACACCGCCTGGTGTATATGTCCTGGAGGGAGGGAAGCTCACCTCCGATGATGTTCCTGGCAGTTCGCACCACCCTTTGCAGGGCTTTGCAGTTGTACGCGGTGCTATTGCCGTACCAGGCGGTGATGCAGCCAGTCAGGATGCTCTCTACAGTGCTGGTGTAGAACCGTGTGAGGATGTGGTGGTTCATTCCAAACTTCCTCAGCCGTCTCAGGAAGAAGAGGCGCTGGTGAGCCTTCTTCACAACGGCCTCAGTGTGGACGGACCATGTGAGTTCCTCAGTAATGTGGACACCGAGGAACTTGAAGCTGCTGACTCTCTCCACCGGTGCTCCATTGATGGTGATGGGGCTGTGTTCTCCGTCTTTCTTCCTGAAGTCCACAACAAGCTCCTTGGTTTTACTGACGTTGAGGGAGAGGTTGTGCTCCTGACACCAGCGTGTCAGAGTGTGCACCTCCTCTCTGTAGGCTCTTTCATCATTGTCAGTGATCAGACCTACCACCGTCGTATCGTCAGCAAACTTAATGATGGCATTGGAGCTATGTGTTGCCACACAGTCATGTGTGTACAGGGAATACAGGAGTGGGCTGAGAACACAGCCCTGTGGGGCTCCAGTGTTGAGGGTCAGTGATGAGGAGGTGTTGCTGCCCATTCTAACCACCTGACGTCTGCCTGACAGGAAATCCAGGATCCAGCTGCACAGCGAGCTGTTTAAGCCCAGAGCCCGGAGTTTCTCATCAAGCTTGGAGGGCACTATGGTGTTGAATGCTGAGCTGTAGTCTACAAACAGCATTCTCACATATGTGTTCCTTTTTTCCAGGTGGGAGAGAGCAGTGTGTATTGTAGATGCAATGGCATCATCAGTGGAGCGGTTGTTGCGGTAGGCAAACTGCAATGGGTCCAAAGAGGGGGCAGAACAGAGCAGATGTGATCTCTGATTAACCTCTCGAAGCATTTGCTGATGATGGGGGTCAGAGCAACAGGACGCCAGTCATTTAAGCATGTGATTATAGCTTGCTTCGGTACAGGCACAATGGTTGATGTTTTGAAGCATGTGGGGACTACAGACAGGGAGAGGGACAGATTGAAAATGTCCGTAAAAACACCAGCCAGTTGATTCGCGCACGCTCTGATGACGCGGCCCGGAATGCCGTCTGGACCCGCGGCTTTACGGATGTTCACCCGTCGGAATGATCGGGTTACATCCACAACAGAGACGGAGAGTGAATCAACCTCTGTAGCGTCAGCAGCGAGTGCTCTCTCCGCGAGGGCGGTGTTACTGTCCTCAAAACGAGCATAAAATGTATTAAGTTCGTCCGGGAGAGATGCAGCGGTGTTCATGGCGGAGACTTTATTCCGCTTGTAGTCCGTGATTGTGTTAATTCCCTGCCACATACTTCTAGAGTCAGTGGTGTTGAACTGGCCTTCAAGCTTGTGCCTGTACTGGCGTTTAGCTGCACTGATAGTGTTACGGAGGGCATAACTGGCTTGTTTACGCTCCTCCGTGTTAGGAGAATTAAAGCGGAGGTCCGCGCAGTGAGTGCCGCGCGAACATCGCCGTTAACCCATGGTTTCTGGTTGGGGTATATCCGTATAGTTTTGGTCGGAACAACGTCCTCTACGCACTTCCTGATGAAACACGTTACGCTGTCAGCGTAAACCTCGATGTCGTCATCAGAGGCGGACCGGAACATCTCCCAGTCCGCGTGATCAAAACAGTCTTGTAGCGCAGAGTCTGATTGGTCCGACCAGCACTGGATCGTTCTGAGGGTGGGTGCTTCCTGTTTCAGTTTCTGCCTGTAAGCGGGCAGAAGCAGAACGGAAGAATGGTCCGATTTGCCAAATGGGGGGCGGGGGAGGGATTTGTAGCCTTCCCGGAAGGGAGAGTAACAATGATCCAAAACCCGGTCCCCTCGTGTGTTGAACTTTATGTGTTGGTGGTATTTTGGGGCGATTGCTTTGAAGTTGGCTTTGTTAAAGTCCCCGGCAACAATGAACGCAGCCTCAGGGTGCGCGGTTTCCTGCTCACTTATACACCCATACAGTTCCCTGAGTGCCCGGTCTGTGTCGGCTTGCGGGGGATGTACACAGCTGTGATGATAACCGCTGTGAATTCCCTCGGCAGCCAGAATGGTCGACACAGAAGCATGAGATATTCCAGATCAGGAGAGCAAAAGACTTGATGAAATGTACGTTCCTCTGATCACACCATGATTTGTTGATCATAAAACATACACCACCACCTCTGCTTTTACCAGAGAGGTCTTTCGCTCTGTCCGCTCGGTGCACGGAAAAGCCCGTGATTTCGATGGCCGAGTCTGGAATCTCCGTAGACAGCCAGGTTTCTGTAAGGCACATAACGCAGCAGTCCCTCGTCTCTCGTTGGAAAGAGATCCGCGCTCTCAGCTCGCAGAGTTTGTTGTCCAGAGACTGAACATTTGCCAGTAGTATACTGGGTAGCGGGGGTCGATTTGCACGACGTCTTACTCTGATGAGAACGCCGGCTCGTTTTCCTCTTTTCCTTCTGCGTTTCCGCGGCCGAGCAGCACAGACAAAGGGCTCCGCCGGCGTGTTTGTAAACAGCGGGTCGGCATTAAGGAATTTGAAGTCCGGTTTTCGATGTGTGATTGTAGAACTAATGTCCAAAAGCGTTTGTCTGTCGTAAACAATAAGGCAGACAACATCCAAGACAAAAAAACAAAGAACTGTAAACAAAACAAACAATAAACCGCAGTGTTGTAACGGAGCTCGCAACGCAGCAGCCATACTCGGCGCCATCTTGAGTCCTGAGGATATGTAGATATGTATGGATAAATATATCACACACATGTGTGTATATATATACACCTCAAAACAGTTGTGTAATGGCTGCATGAGAATAAACAGCAGTTTAGGGGCACAGGTGAAGAGCCTCGTTTCCTACAATTGGAAGATGAGTACAAGGAAGGCCACCCACAAACTTTTTGAAGAACCAGAACTTTCCAGAGAGACCTACACATTTAATTTTCTTTTCAGGGATGATATGGAGAATTGTTTCCTGGAATTACATGCTAAGATGGGCCTAAGAGTCAGTTGTTCTTTTGATGAGTTTTAAGTTGTCTATTTATGTTGTATAAGTTGTATAACGTTTGAGTGTTTCTTTTAAAATGTTGCTGTTGTTTAAATTATTATTTTAGTTCCATTTGATCAATATTAACATTTCTTATTAGTTTTCTAATTGTTCAATGTACATTTTTGCTAGGCTTTGAAATTTAATGTTTATTTTTAAATGATATGATTAAATATATATATGACATTATGACATTATGACATGTCCATGCTTTGCTCCTTTGTACTATTTGTAACCTCATGAACATAAAGGAAATGATCACACATAAAATAGTCAAACGGGTAACACTTTAAAATAAGGTTGCATTTGTTAACATGAATAACAATGAGCAATGCATTTTCAGCATTTTTTAATCTTAGTAAATGTGTTTTTAACATTTGCAAATATATATTTTTTAATTAAAAGTTTTATATGTTAACATTAGTTAATGCACTATGAACTAAAAAATAACAATTGTGTGTTTAACCATTTAAAGTGCCAAAATTAATAAATAATGGTTAGAAATATCACTCATTGCTCGTTCATGATACCTACTGCATTAACTACTGTTAACAAATGGAACCTTGTTGAAAAGTGTTACAAATAAATATTAATAAAGCAAATAGAAGTAAGAAATTACTTGATACATGTATCCCCTGAGCTTTTTGTTCAATAAAAAAAAAAAAAAAAAAAGAAGTAAGAAATTACGCATCAAAACTGTAGGTGGCGCAAGTATCGGTCCGGAAACTACTGTGGCTCTATTAGCTCCGCCCTCACCTCCGGCCTGAGACTGCTGTGACGTATGGCTCCAGGCTCTGAAGATTGAGGCTCTGGCATGAAGAGACTTGCGCTGCGCATGTGTGATCTGCGCATGCACGATCCGCCTCCTGCAAACATCATGGCGCAGCAAGAGCCGAATGGAGATTTTCCATATTTACCTTCAGGGGCGGCCGAGGGTAAGAAATCGGGCTTATTCATGCGGAATAAATTACATTACTTACCATGTATTATTTATATTAGCCAAACGTGGCTTTTGTTTGGGGAATATTCTGTGCTTGAGAATGTAAAGGGGTGTAGATGGATGGTAGCCTAGCTGAAGCTCCCCCAGTGCTCACATTACTGCAGCTTCAGTGTTTAGAAGAGATCCAACTGGATCCAAGGTCAATAGGACAGCCTCGTTAATGCAATTAAATGCAAACTGTGATTACAGTTTTAAAAGTCTATTTTAGATCTGACTTAAGTGTTACATACTTTGCAGTGGTGTTAAGCGAATTAAAAGTATCAAGGTCTCGTTATGTGTTTATTTTATTTATCAGTGACATTTAAGTTTTCTTCCTTGTAAGTCTCTGTATTCTGATTGATCTTTCAGTGAACCGGATGATAAAGGAGAACAGTGAGCTGTTCTCTGATTCTCAGTGTAAAGTGTGCAGCGCTGTCCTAATCTCTGAATCCCAGAAACTTGCACACTACCAGGTAAGATTTCCATTCTTATATGGACGTTGTATATTGCATGTATAAAAAACACTTACATTGGCGACAAAAGGTTTGGAATAATGTACAGATTTTGCTGTTTCGGAAGTAAAGTGATACTTTAATTCACCAAAGTGACATTCAACTGATCACAGAGTCAGGACATTACTGATGTTAAAAACAGCACCATCACAATATGAAAAAAGTCATTTTTAATCAAATCTAGACAGGCCCCATTTCCAGCAGCCATCAATCCAACACCTTATCCTTGAGTATTCATGCTAAATTGGTACTATAAAATCACTTTCCATTATATCAAACACAGTTGAAAGCTATTTGGTTTGTTAAATGAAGCTTAACATTGTCTTTGTGTTTCTTTTTGAGTTGCCACAGTATGCAACAGACTGGCATGTCTTAAAAAACGCTTTCGCTACAAACTCGCCAGTCGATCATTGTTTTGAGGAATGAAGGCTACACAATGCTTAAAAAAACCCTGAAGATTTCATACAAAGGTGTACACTACAGTCTTCAAAGACAAAGGACAACTGGCTCTAACAAGGACAGAAAGAGATGTGGAAGGCCCCTCTGGGGTCTGAGGGTGTTTTGGACCCTGGAGAAGTTTTGACATGCCTTGACATTTGTGCATTTTTCAGTTGCTTAAAAGCATATTCATGGCTAAAGTCTGATAACACTGTATTCAGCACAAACTGGGCTTCAATAATATTTGAGCAACATGTTTGTATTTTTGAGAAAATAACGTTTATGCGTGGTTTTTGAAAAACAAATAAAGTAATTGAAATAAGGCCATATAACACATACTAAACATTTGTCCACAAGACTTTTGAGAACTGGATCTTGCAGCCTAGAATTTTTACTACAAAATTATGTGAAAACCATCCTGATCATGCATTCATAAAAAACAATATACTAATTTAACTTTTGTAAGACACTTTTAGTGTTAGAAAGGTCTTATGCGAGGAGGCGTGAACTTTCGTGAATATGGATGAATTTCACACCTGAGGTGACAAAGACCCTCCCCCTGGGCCTATCAATGAGGAATGTGACAGAAAGACTTAATGATCAAAATCAAGTTTTTAGTTAAAAGAAGTAATCTGACTATGCATTTTCTTTACATAAAGACTTAATTTTTGACTACACTACCGTTTAAAAGAAGTCTCTTCTGCTCACCAAGACTGCATTTATTTGATCCAAAATACAGTAAAAACAGTGATTTTGTGAACACTTTTTACAATTTAAAAGAACAGTTTTCTATTTGAATATATACCCTGAATCCTGGCTGGCAAGTCTGGAAACAGTCACACTAGTAAAATATGTACATGTTTAAATAAAATTGCATGTCAACTAAAGTAAGTAAAACTAAATGACTTACTCATCCGAAATTGTATACTTGGCTGGATCAAGTCTCTCTTCAAAATGCAAACATTCATCGGAGTCCTGCTCTTCTTCTGAGGAAAATGTTAACTCTTCCTCACCTGTGTATCTTGCCATCTTCCAAATGTGCAGAAAAGTGAAAGAACTTGATGCTTTTTAAGGCACAGTCGGGGGTGTTTACCATGTGCATCGATCGCCTCCACACATTACTGTATGAATAGCGCCCTCTGCCCGTGGGTGTGATCACATTAGGGATAATTGGGGTTAAACAAGAGGATAAGAACATCAGAGTCTCTAGTTTGAGAAATAGATGCCTCACATGTCCTCAGCTGACAGCTTCATTGAATTCTACTCGCTCAACACCAGTTTCATGTACAACAGTAAAAAAAAGACTCAGGTGTGCAGGTCTAATGTGAAGAATTGCAAAGAAAAAGCCACTTTTGAAATAGAAAAACTAAAAGAAAAGGTTAGATTGGGCAAAGAAACAGACATTGGACAACAGATAATTGGAAAAGAGTGTTATGGATCTTAACCCCATTGAGCTTTTGTGGGATCAGCTAGACTGTAAGGTGCATGAGAAGTGCCCTGATAAGACAGCCACATCTATGGCAAGTGCTACAGGAAGTGTGGGGTGAAATGTCACCTGAGTATCTGGACCAACTGACAGCTGGATTACCATGGATCTGCAAAGCTGTCATTGCTTTTTTTTTAAGTAGTTTAAGAAGTTCAGATAATTGTTTTTCAAATTGTATTAGTAATTTTTCTCGTTATTAATGTCCTGACTATATATTGTGAGCAGTTGAATGCCACTTTGGTGAATAAAAGTAGCAATTTCTTTCCAGAAGAGCAAAATCTGTACATTATTCCAAACTTTTGGCTGCCAGTGTAATTATGTTGCACATCCCAAGAAACATCTGAAAACTGGCTGCATTAAAAATAGGAATATAGTCCAACATTTTAAGTGATTATTATTAATGGAACATTCTAGAGCACATATTGTTCTCCCTTCAAATCGCCCTGCGAAGACATCATCTATGGGGGTGAGAACAAAGCCATGTACGCTGAGCAGATGTAGGAGGAGGGTGTGTTCTCATTCTAGAAAGAATTTGATTGGACAAATTCTCACGCCATGAATCTTCCATGGTCATTTTAGATGGAAGAGAGAGACTGCACATTTTTAATATTCAATTTGTTTCAGTTGAAAACAAATTTTGTCAACGGTTTGAAGGACACTATCCTATAGATGACCTTAAAGCTAATAGACATGGACTTAAAGTAACAAATCTTTAATTTTCTTTAATGTAACAATCTCTAATGTTATCCTGACTGTATTTCTTTTGTAGAGCAAAAAGCATGCAAGCAAAGTACGTCGATACATGAGCATTCATGAAAAGGATGAGCCATTTGCAAAACGTTTCAAGTCTTCAGATGATGCTGTATGTGAGGTGTGTTGGATAGTAGCAGATTTATTGATTACAGAGCACAGGTGTATTTCTGGCCTGCATTAATGCCCAATTTAATGTTTTGCAGACAGGTATTGTCGATGAAGGGGACAAGTACAAAGCCTGCCATGTGTGCAACATGACGTTCTCTTCTGCAGTTGTGGCGCAATCACATTACCAGGGCAAAGTTCACACCAAGAACCTTCGCTTAAAAACCTTCGGTCCACAGCTTCCTGGTATGAATGCATCTGTTATGTTACATGATTGTACATTTAAAAAAATGAAATTCTAAAATGACCAAACAGACTCGCTGTTTAATATCTTCATGTTGATCGTTCAGCTGCTGAACAAATTCCAGCGGACAAACTCTGGAAAATATAGGCTGTGATAATTAGATGTGATCTAGAACATTTCAAACGTAGAACCCGTTGAATGGACGCTACGTTTATCCATTTTAAATTGAGAAAACTTAAACGTGGCTTATAGATTAAAAATAGGCTAAGGTCTATTGTGTCTGTTGTGACAAAAACGCGTGACTGACATGCTGTGTTTTGGCTTGTTTCCTAGCACCTCAGCCCAAAGCCCAGGTGAAAAAGGATGAACAGCTTCCTAAAGGTGAGCAGGGGCCGGCGGAGGAGGACCCTAACCGCTTCTGCACCATCTGCCAGGCCTCTTTCAACAACCCCCTGATGGCTCAGCAACACTACACTGGCAAGAAACATAAAAAACAGTTGACTAAACACAAGCTAATGGAGACCTATGGACCGTCCACTGCACCAGGTCAGAACATTGAACACTGAAAGCCCTAATAAGTTGACTTTCCTCAATTGAATTGTGTAATGGTGTCTCCAAAACCTGTGTAATTAAGTTCACTTAAATTGGTGATCAAAGAATTTAACTATTTAAGCCATGGTTGCTAGATGCAAGTAGACTAAACTCAGATTTGCTATTTAAATGTTGTTGTTTCTACTTAATAATTTTTATTGAATTGACTCCAATTCAGATCATACAATTACACCACTCAAATAAAGAAGATTATAACAGATTCTTGGTCAATTGTTAAATAAACTTAAACTTCTCCACAGAAATGCATACATGCCTGCACTTCAGTTGCACTTGCACAAGGAGAAATGGGATGGTGATAAAAGGGTCCAACTTGACCAAAGGGACATCACATGAAACACATGTTTGCAAAAATACTACAAAAGAGCTTAAACCTCTATGCATTCTTCAAAAACAAAAATTTAAATATCTCTGTAAATTCCCATTGACCAAGGATTAAATAATTCAAGTGCAAGGGATTATGGGTATTTCCCATAGCCTAAAATGTCTACTGCAAGTGTGTGTTTTTAAGATAAATACGTTAAAAGAGCATAGATATTTGAGTTATGAGCGCAAAATTTAAATTTTTTCCAGTAATCTCAACATTAAGGTTTACAGTGAAGGGTGTCTCACAAGCAAGAGAACCACAACCTATATGACCGTGTTTACACCTGGTTTTAAAGAGATAGTTCAACCAAAAATTAGAATAAAATGAGAATAAATTGTCACCCTCATGCTGTTTCAAACCTGTATGATTTTATTTCCTCCATGGAACACAAAAGACTCCATAAACTGTATATAAAGCTACATCCACATTAATCCGGTTACATTTGAAAATGGTGTTTTCTTTTTTTAAATGCTCTCCGTCCACATTCCCATTTTCAAGCGTTTTCCAAAAGTTTCTTATCTACACCGAAATGTATGAAAATGCTTAAATCCCATTACTGCACATGCGGAAAAATTGCCGTTCCATGTACGGTCTGAAACGCAATTGTCTTCGTATTCCATCCCCGGACACCAATTCCATGTAAGCTTCTCATCACAATGTGAAGGATATACCAAGTAACATTTTATCTTTAACATCACAATCTAAGCGAAAAGCAGACACAACAATGCCACTACAATATGGGCCGCCATCTTGATTGTTTTGGGTTAATTGGTCACATGACAAATATTTTAGCATTTTTAGATGCCTCCGATTACCTTTGTGAAATTGCAGACCTTTTTTATGTTATGTTTTGTCACATAAGTAATGACACTGAAATGTTAAATGTCTTGTCATTTTTTTAGCCTCCACCGTGAAGGGCTACCCATGTACTGTGTGCAATATTGAGCTCAACTCCGTGGAGCAGTACCAGGCCCACATCAGCGGTTCCAAACACAAGAACCAGTGGGTATCTCCTTGTTTAGCATGCTACTTGATTGCTCTCTTGAATATACAGTGGGATAAAATAATTTCCAATGAAAAATACCTATCAATCAGACAATTGGCACACGAAAAAAAAAGCATTTTCGTTAGCTGTCTCAGACTTTTGGAGGCCACTGTATCGGCCTTTTTAAATGTTATTTCAGATGAAATATTGGTAACCTAATAATGTATTGTCCCATTTTGACAGTGGCAAACCTAAGAAAGGGGCAAATGCATTTGTCAGCCCCCCTGAGAACTACCAGCCTGATTTCCAGTATGCACCTGAGCAGGATGGCCCAGAGGACTGGGGCAGCTTCAACCAGGGCTATGTGTGATTAGACGCCTTCGCTTCACTGCCCTCTGCTCATCTGTGACAAGCTTCCTCTGTTTAGGCACAGGTCAATATGTGTCTGCACTGTTCGTCTCCTAATGCCAGCATTTCACCACACTACGTCCCTTCCTTTCCGTTATGTCCTTCTCTCACTCTCACACAGCTGAGGGACCACAACAGACTTCCACAGCAAATTTATGTTCTCTTCTGCAAAACTGAAGGCAAGAAGGCAAAACTTAATAGTGTGCTGCTCTTTTCAGTGTTCGGAGTAGTGTTTTGTTTCATATTTCTCTTTCGTAGATGGAGGTCCTGAAAGCATTTCGGTAGAATTTTGGGTGTGATGAATACTCCTGTTTGTTGTTTTTTTATTATACTTATTTTTTATTTTTTTTTGCGTGTGTGTTAAATGAATGTCTTTGGAGTTCAAAGCTGTTGAATTTGATAGTGTGAAAAGTTTGTAAGGACGAATGTCTTTGTTTTGGGGGCTACAGAGTTCTTTATTTCCTGACTTTTGATTGCTATGTCAATTTCGGAAACAATCTATGTATTTTTAAGTATTTTAAAGGAATAGTTCACAGAAGATGACAATTCTGTCTTTTATTCACTCATGTTGTTCAAAACCTGCATGACTTTCATTCATCCTTTTGAACATAAGGGAGATTTTTGGCAGAATGTTAGCCTCAGTCACCATTCACTTTCCATGCACCCCACTCATACAATGAAAGTGAATGGTGACTGAGGCTTTTATTCCATGCAAGATAGGGCAACATGAGGGTGAGTAAATTATGACAGAATTTTACATTTTGGGTAAAGTTTCCCTTTAAATCATTGTTTTGCTTGTCCAAAACTGGGCAGTTGTCTCATTTCACAATGCTCCTTCCCATTTCTCTGTAAAAGTAAAGGTTTTAGTAGGAGGCACAATTTGATTTTTAACCTTAAAAGTGGTGCTTGAGTGCTAACATGCAATGTTGCACAAAATTGGTGGAGTTTGTCCTAGTGAGTAAAACTGTCAAATCATAGTAAATTAGTGCCAGGTCATGGGAGAGATATTTATTTAGTTTTCTGTTTAGGGACAGACACCTAAATTCATCTTGACATGTCAAATCTCATGACGTAGATTCTTGCATTATACCTGTTCTGCTTTTACTAAATCAAACTAGTAACACATTTATTAGTTAAACTTACTTGTATGTAAGTTGAAAGCCTCTTTTTAGTGATTAATGCAAAAAATGCTCAATTTCAAGTATGACATGAAAATTCTCAGAGTTTGAGTATTTCTGAGCATATGTGTAATACAGATCTTATGGCTTGCATAATTTATTTTTGTGATGTACATTGCAGTGATGACCCTTGGTATACAAAGCGGATGCTTATACTGTGTAAAGATGTAAGCTTTGAGAAATCAAGAATAGTTCAATTAATCCTTCGCGTCTCCATATTAGACTTCGGATCATGAAGTAATTAGTTTAAGGATGCATTTATTTGGGGCTTAAGTTGTTTTGAATGGTTACTGCATTGCTTTGTCATGAACTGAATGTGAGAAAGACCGTTAGTGTTTTTACTGTATGTTCTCAAAGTAAAAGGGCCTAGTTTTTACTGTATTGTTTCCATGTTGTGTTGACATGTGCCCGAAAGCTTGTTAAAGGGATATTTCACGGCAAAAATGTAATTCTGTCATTTACTCACCCTCATGTTTTTCCAAACCCATTTGAGATGTCAGGCAGACTTCTAACCTCCTATCAGTCTTTTTTGCATACAGTGAAAGTGAATGGGGACTGAAGCTAACATTCTACCTGACATCTTTTATGTCTTGTGGGAAAAAAGTCATATGGGTTTGGGACAACATAAGGGTGAGTAAATGATGTCAATTTTCATTTTTTGTGAACTATCACTTTAAAACAAACTGAAAGAAATACTATCAGCGATTACAATACCCTAACATTGTAATGCACAGCCTGCAGATGAACTCCTGGATCCCGCAATGTGCTATTAACAGTTGTCCTTGCATTGCGTTTAAGTTTTCAAAGCAGCATAACAGCAATTATGTGCTGAAATAGGCCTTCAAACTTAATATAATTAGTTGCGTGTTTGTGTTTTTATTGGTCAATTTTCTTTTTAACAGACAGTGTGAGCCTAAAAAGATGTATGTTACTTTTCATGTAGTAAAATGTTTTTGAAAAAGCAAGTAGTCATTTGTGTTTCAATATGCTGCACTTAGACAGTTACTCTGATGTACCTCAAAGGGACTCTATGCATTCAAATTTGTTCTGTATTTTTTTTTTTTTTTTACATTTCTTGTTCTGCAGTCAACGTAATATGTAGGTCAAGGTTCCTTGCACCCAAACAGCAGAAATTTTTGTCTTGCATGCCCATTTTCCACCCTTTCTTTGACTCTGAATTAAAGGAATATTCCAGGTTCCTCTTTTTTTCTTTTATTTTTTAAAGAAAAGGGAGAATCGGTCTAAAAAAATATTAATATTTGTGGTAATAAACATTATGCTACAAATGCTTTTTAATTGAGCTTTACTTTAAGAAAGGCTATTTTTGCTACTGTACCTTTAAGACTTTTATATATAAATCTGTGCTGTAGTGTAATACATTTTGTTTGTCTGGATGGGCCATATTAATGAATACTGAATAGGTTTGGATGTATTAATGTGAGTAATTATGTTATTAATGTGCCTGTTGTTGTGATTTCTTAACCATGACAATTTCTGAATTTACCATTTTTGCATCTTATTTTTCATAAAGAATATTGGTGGAAGGAGCTTTGTGCTGTGGATGTTGGGCAAAATATGTCCACATTGTGCATCACACTCCTCAAAAGAGCAAAGAAAATAGTTTCTTTTAAAATGTACTTTACAAAAGGATGTGTATGTTGGGACCTTGTCCTCTAGATGGCACGCTTTGCAAACGGGGGTCCTTGCTCTTCCCAGCTGACAATATGCTTATGTCCCACTTGTGGTGAGAGGGGGGATTGGTCCAATGTATGCCTAATATATCATTTATTCACTGAAATACACACTTCATACTTACATACTTTTCTAGTTTTCTCATTATCTTACACATAAGAATGTTTCATATTCCTAATGTAGATAGAGCAGAATTCATCCTAATTCTTAGGGTATTAGTAGCACAAAAAACTCCATTATCTTATCAGTTTATATGTTGTTCCTTACTGTTTAAACATACTGATTTAACACTCATAAGTTGCCATAGCGCTGCTACGATTGTGGAGAAAATCCGTTCTCGACTGTTTCCCGCTCGCACAAGACTACACCTCTGTTCTCATAACCGAAGCTCTTGTCCGTCAATAAAACGGGACTGTTAGCTGAATGCCAAACAAGGCACAAAACCACAACAGTCCTGAAGAACCAACTCCTGGTTCCTGTCATGGGAGTCTATAATTTTTTATTTTATTTGAATTACCCCTATTCTGTGCTATCCAGAGCTGAGGTCTTTTATTACAGACACTGACTCGTGCACATGCACACACACACATAAAAAAATGTGGTGAAAAGAAGAGGAAATCTTGAGGACTTTCAAAGCACCATTGGCCGGGAAAGCCTCTTGTGCCTGGAGAATGGGAGCTAGATGAATAACACACACAAGGAAACAGCCGCCGACACAAAGTGGACTGGAGTAGCACATTCTGTCGAACGAGAGGGTCGACTTCTTGAGGGAGTGAGGGGTATGTGGGGGGGAACCCGGAGGTCCTCGTGAGCCCGAGCCCTGCTCTTAATGAGAAATTCCTGGGGATTTGGAAGGGTGCAGAGGTCTTCATTTTCTCACTGCGCTCACAGGCTCCTGGAAATGGGAGGTGTGGGCTCCTTTTGAGCCTTGGGGGGGTGCATTATTGAGATGAGGATTGTGGGGGGTGGATGGAGGTATGTGGTGAGATTATGTATATGAGCTTGGGGCTCACATGCGGGGCACCATCTCTCCGAGCTGGGGCATAGGGATGGGGGACTTTTTGAGAAGGTGGAGGTGTCCTTCTGAGAGCTAATTCTCAGAGTGTCTAATTAAAAGAATAAGCATGAAAGATGAAAAACCTCATGTGCAGCTGGGATACTAGGAGCTCCATGAGGAGGCCCCGGGGGTTTTCTTACATTCTTACCATACAGCGCTGAAGGAGGCATCTTGGCCCAAGCCTTGAATCAGCGGGGCTGGATATTGTGTGAGGAGAACTGCTGAGCTCCTGCTCAGACCAAGTACAAACAAACCCCACTGGGTCACTAAAGGCTGTCCAAGCCTGGGGATGAAGTGCCCCTCTAGGATGCGAAAGAGCTCTACTTGTGAGAAGCAGACAAACAGAGAGTGCGTTTAGAGCCTGGACACAAAGCCCAATGTGGTGCATGCCATAAAAATTTGTTAAAGACTAGTGCTCCTGACAATGCATATCTTTACAAGAATCACATCACAGAGTGTCCATTTTAGATTTAATTTAGCGCTGTAGGTGGTGAAAAATGCAGAGCTAATTACTATTTGTAGGGATCTTCTTAGATGCAACACCACTTAGACTCATAAAAGCCATCTTTATTCTTCATGTCCAGTTTGGGCTGCAATTTAAACCGTAACTCCCTAGGCTTTATAGTTTACCAAAACCACAAACTCTGAGAAAATTTCAAGGAAAACCAAAGATTAGACAGTCTCGGACTCGGACTTGGTCTTCGTTTAGCTTTGTGTACAGACAAAGGTATATCTGACGCTTTTGCTTTCCACTGTTAAAGCTGTCTTGTCGAAGCGTCTAATTCCAACCTGGTATCGCGGAATCATGTTACTATACCTACATTTTGGCGAAATGATTTGTACGTGGCTCCTTGTCGCAGCAGTTCACTGGTGCAGTGAACACTAGAGGCTCTAGAACAACATTACTTTGATTCGCTTTCATGCATATCACAAGATTATCAGTTTATGAAGACTTACTTTTTGCCCATCTTATGACATCTAAACACTTTATAGTGCCTGACTTGTAAAGCGATACATTTAAACATTAGCATCACACAAATAACTACATTTGTTCGATTGGGAACAAATTGCATAACTGATAGAGCGTTGCACTAAAGGACCTGTAAAGGCGGTAAAAGGATGTAAAGGACCTGAAGAGCAACCTAGATGACACGTGAGCCAAATGTGTCATTGTTGTTTCAGCAATTGTGTTATTCATCTTACATTTGCTTTTTAATGACACTATTGGTTAGGTTTAGGTTTTGTGGTAGCGAAGCAGGATTTGTTGATTTCAAACTCAATAGAGGATTAACTTTAAAAAATCTCATCTGCTTAGCTGGAAATTTCAGCCTGATCTAAGGAAGATTACGTGACTGTGGCAACATTTAAAAAAAATTACATGTTTTGTTGTAGTTTCCTAGTGAAATGTCAAAAATGATTGAAATGGTGTTATAATCAGACATGGTTTTTCAGGTGAATATTAGTTGGTGGTTTTAATGAATAAAATACACCTAACATAAAACTTGAACCTAACCAATAGTAATCTAAAATGAAATGAAAGGTGAACAAAACAGATATTCTTATCTTAAACCAACACCTAAATCTTACAAAAAGTGTTGTAAAATGAAATAGGACATGAAAAACATGTAACGTCAGCTTTTGTGTTCTACCAAGTCCAAAGTCCAACAATCAATCAGGTGTAATACAAGCATTTTTCAAATGATGCATTAGAGTAAAACTGTTTATTATGTCATAATCAGCCATTGTAGTTGTGATTTGTGTGAAAGTAAAGAAAACGCACAGTTGTTGTAGTGCCTCTAGTGTATATTTCACCAGGAAACTGCAGCGATATGTAGAAATTAGCAATAAAAATTCAGTTTGCTAAACTGTTGTTATAGTAACGTTCATTCTATGAGACTAGGCTGGAAATTTTCTCTCACTTTTAGGCCAAAACTGTGGACATTTCACCTCGGTACTGCAGCGATATGTAAAAAGGAGCCACATAATGTAATTTTGCAAAAATGTCACCACAGTCTCATAACTTTCATGATATCAGGCCCTATAATTCAGAATTCCTCATTTAAGCAGATTGTATGTGTTCTTCTATTTTGATAGTGAGAACTTTTAACATCTGCGAAAATCATAAATGTTCTAAGATACTGGCTACATAGTGACCCAACAATACTCAACATGGCTATATTCAAAGGAAGAAAAGCCTGACAAGAAAGCTAACCAGGCCAAGTCAATGGTGTCACTCAATGGAAATGCCTGTTGATATCTCCAATCACTCTTTTTTGGATGTGCACTTTGCTCTCTCTCTCAGATCTCTGCTGACCTGGTTCGTTCGAGCTCGGCCCATCGCCAATGTTTTTCTCCAGGCCAGAGCAAAGGGCAGACCTGTGGGGCAGCAAAACGAAGGTGTCTCAGCAACAGATTAGATGAGTCTGTCCTACCCTTCATTCACAGACAAAAGCCAGAGGTCTCAATTTGGCCTCTGCACAAAGACACCGAGCTACTGCAGCAGTTTTCTCCTGGCAGAACTATAAACATCCTTTCCCTATATGATGGAAGTTTGGCACTGGTTCCTTCCTCTCCTATATCTCACATGTAAAATTAATTAGTTTATTAAGGTGGAGAAAAAAAGTGTGTGCCTCCTCTTGGTTGTTTCCAGACAGGTTTAATGTGCATTTAAATCTTGACAATGGTTCGCTCATTCATATGCAAAAGTGAGGTAAATGGAGCAAGCCAGTTTTTGTGGCCAGTGACTCAGACACCAATTGAGGGGCAGTGGTGCATGACGAGAGGCCCTCCCCGTTTCTGCCAGTTGTAGCTCTCGCTCTCCCAGTAAAAAAGAGAGGCTGGTCTCTACCCGGTGGGGTGGATTGGGGGGAGAGGACACAGAGCACAGCCGTGAAATGGCGCTTGTAAAGGACTGGCACCGGCCCCCTCATTGAGATGTCAATCTGAATTGTGGTTCTGTGGGATGAGGCCTGTCATATCGCTGTTGATGAGACAGTAGAGGGTTTAGGTCACCTCGCTGGTGTGGGTGGACTACAGCGGGACAGGATCGACGCTGCTGAGAGCCTTTTCCTTCCCACTGGTTAATATGCAAAAACAATATATATATATATATATATATATATATATATATATATATATATATATATATATATATATATATATATGTTATTACTATTTTCGTCCATTTTTAATCTTCTGTTTTTTGAGTATTTTGTCTTATTTTCCAGAAGAAATATCAGAACATCCTTAAAACAAGAAAAAATGACTTGAAATATAGAATGGCATAAAGATATTAAGTCTTGCTTTCAGGGAAATCTAACAAACGTTGGTGGGGTTTATGCTTAAAACAAGAAAAAACTATTTGTCTATGGTTTAGTTAAAAACAAAGTTTTTTCTCTTATCCAATTAACAAATATAAATCTACACTTTCACTTTCAAATTTTTTTTAAAGTGGAAGTGGAGATTTATAGTACAGAAGGGCTTCAATGTGGATTACTTTTATGCTGCCTTTCTGTGCTTTTTTGAGCTTGAAATGCCTGATCATCATTCACTTGCATTGTATGGACCTACAGAGCTGAAATAATCTTCTAAAAATCTTTGTTCATGTTCAGCAGAATATAGAAAGTCATACACACCAGGGATGGCATGAAGGTCAGTAAATGATGAGAGAAATTTCATTTTGGGGTGAACTATCCCTTTAAGCAAATAAATGCATGAACAAACAGTCTGCCCATCATAACATTGCATATTATAAACGCTTAAATCCATTTACATTACAAATCATGTAAAACTGAATTGTATCTGGTGTTTTGGCATCTATAATTTATTAACTGTATTTACACCTGTATATCCGTATATTCCGTGGGATGATGCTTGCGGAGATGGTGCTTCAGGTTTGAAGTGCTTCCTGCCTTAGCTGACACTTTTATGGTACCAACTGGGTCTTTAACATATCCAAACTGTTGCACTATGGGCTTCAAAAACTTTGGTGGGGGAAATAAAGGTTCAGGCTTTGACATGTCAATGTGCTACACTGTTCAATGCTGCATCACGTTACTCTCACAAAACATGCGTCATCTTAAGAATGGAATGGCGGTTGAATGTAAAGTGAGGATGCCGCAATATAGAGATTTATTTTATCACGTCAAGTATACGTATATAAAGCTGTGTAAATGTAGCACATTTTGGATTTGATTTGGATTTTAGAAAAGTTTTGAATGAGTGAATGAGTCTGTTTTAAAACCGAGATACACCATGAAACTGTTACATCCCTAGATGCCATTATATTGTATTGTCATGGCAACAAAATTGTAAATTTGGCTATAACTTTACACAGAAATGGTTAATAAGTGTTAGTAAGTTTTTCACACTAAAATCATGTTAACATGCATATTGTTTATGTTCCTGTAACGGTTTTGTGTCGTCCGCACCATGTTTCGTGTCACCTGCACCATGTTGTGTGTCGTCTGCACCGTGTTTTCACGCCAGTAGCCATGACCGTCCAAGGGCCAGCGCCCCTCGAGCCTTCCAGGGCTCCGCCTCTCAAGTCTCTCGAGCCTCCTAGGGCTCCTCCTCTCGAGCCTTCCAGGGCTCCTCCTCCCGAGCCTCGACCGTCCCTGAGCCAGCGCCTGTAGCCTCGACCGTCCCTGAGCCAGCGCCAGTAGCCATGACCGTCCAAGACCCAGCGCCAGTAGCCATGACCGTCCAAGAGCCAGCGCCAGTAGCCATGACCGTCCAAGGGCCAGCGCCCCTCGAGCCTTCCAGGGCTCCGTCTCTCGAGCCTCATAGGGCTCCTCCTCTCGAGCCTTCCAGGGCTCCGCCTCTCAAGTCTCTCGAGCCTTCCAGGGCTCCTCCTCCCGAGCCTTCCAGGGCTCCGCCTCTCAAGCCTCTCGAGCCTTCCAGGGCTCCTCCTCCCGAGCCTTCCAGGGCTCCGCCTCTCAAGTCTCTCGAGCCTTCCAGGGTTCCGCCTCTCAAGCCTCTCGAGCCTTCCAGGGCTCCGCCTCTCAAGTCTCTCTCGAGCCTCCTAGGGCTCCTCCTCCCGAGCCTTCCAGGGCTCCGCCTCTCAAGTCTCTTGAGCCTTCCAGAACCCCGCCTCTCAAGTCTCTCGAGCCTTCCAGGGCTCCTCCTCCCGAGCCTTCCAGGGCTCCGCCTCTCAAGCCTCTCAAGTCTTCCAGGGCTCCGCCTCTCAAGTCTCTCGAGCCTCCTAGGGCTCCTCCTCCCGAGCCTTCCAGGGCTCCACCTCTCAAGTCTCTCGAGCCTTCCAGGACTCCGCCTCTCAAGTCTCTCGAGCCATCCAGGGCTCCTCCTCCCAAGCCTTCCAGGGCTCTGCCTCTCAAGCCTCTCGAGCCTTCCAGGGCTCCGCCTCTCAAGTCTCTCGAGCCTCCTAGGGCTCCTCCTCTCGAGTCTTCCAGGGCTCCGCCACTGAAGTCTCTCGAGTCTCCCAGGGCTCCTCCCCTCGAGCCTCTCGAGCCATCCAGGCTCGGGAGGAGGAGCCCTGGAAGGCTCGGGAGGAGGAGCCCTGGATGGCTCGAGAGACTTGAGAGACGGAGTCCTGGAAGGCTCGAGAGACTTGAGAGGCGGAGCCCTGGAAGGCTTGGGAGGAGGAGCCCTAGGAGGCTCGAGAGGCTTGAGAGGCGGAGCCCTGGAAGGCTCGAGAGACTTGAGAGGCGGAGCCCTGGAAGGCTCGGGAGGAGGAGCCCTAGGAGGCTCGAGAGACTTGAGAGGCGGAGCCCTGGAAGGCTCGGGAGGAGCCCTAGAAGGCTCGAGAGACTTGAGAGGCGGAGCCCTGGAAGGCTCGGGAGGAGGAGGACGGCTGGCGGAGCCACCTCTAGAGGCCCCTATGGCGCCACCTTCCTCGGCTCCGCCTTCGAAGCCTTCCAGCTCTCCGCCTTCGAAGCCTTCCAGCTCACCGCCTGAAGAGCCTCCTACGGCGCCACCTCCCTCGGCTCCGCCGCTAGAGCCACCCTCGGCTCCACCTCCGGAGCCTCCCTCAGCCTCGCCTCCGACGCCTCCAAGGTCCTTCCTACCCTGCCCGGTTGACGCCCCCCAGGCCACCGGACCCGGTCCCCTTCGCACACTTCCATAGACTGCTTGACTACCCTCTCGACCTCCCTGGTCTGCCTGCCTCCCGTGGACTGCCTAATTGCCCCCTTGGCCTGTCTCAGCACCCCTTGCACCCCTGTGAACTGTCTTTGTGCCCCTTGTTCTCCGTCTGGTCTGTCTGTTTTCCCCCCAGTCTACCCCCTCTCTCCTGGGTTCTTCATTCCTTTTTATTGTTTCTTTTTTTCCTTTTAAGACCGTCTGGAATCCGGTCCTTTTGAGGAGGGATTATGTCACGGTTTTGTGTCGTCCGCACCATGTTTCGTGTCACCTGCACCATGTTGCGTGTCGTCTGCACCGTGTTTTCGGTTTTGCCGATCACGTTCCATGTCACGTTCCCTTGTTGTCCGCCCCATGTTTTCCGTTTTGCCGATCTCGCTCCCTGTCATGTCTTCCTTGTTGTCCGCCCGTGTTTCACTGTCTTTGTGAAAACTACACTTCCCTTCTTCCCGTCGTTTCCGGCCCTGTCAGTGTGTTATTGTCCGCACCTGTCTGTCATTTTGTCATTACCGTGTCTCTTTATTTAAACCCCGCTGTTTTCCCTTCCCGTTGTCGTGCGTTGACGTTTCATGTTCGTTGCCTATGTCCATGTATGCTCTCATTGTTCATGTTCCCTGCAGTTTGTCTGTTCGTTCGAGTATTACCCTTCGTGGATGTTCTGTTCGAAATTTCCTTAACTTTCGTGGATGTTCCCTCACCCTGTGCACGCCTGGATGTCATTTCGTGTTTTAGTTTGATTTTCCCTTTGTGGACCTTTCTTTGCTCCTGTGTTTCATTTTGTGTTTGAGTTTAGTTTTGCCCATCGTGGTCTCTTCCTTTGTTCCTGTGTTTTCCTGATTATTGTTTGCAAATAAACCATGCTTGGATCCAACCCCTTGTCTGCCTCCTCCTGCGTCATAACAGATCCGTGGTTATACATTTGAAACAATTAGTATTTTAACATTTACAGATTGGCCCCATTCACTTCCATTGTAAGGGCCTCACTGGAATCCAGATTTATGTTTTTTTTTTTTAAAGAAAAGGAGGGGCAAGTCAAAATTAGTTTTTGTGGTAATCCACAATGCCACAAATGCTGTCGATTGAGCTTAACTTGTACTGAATCTGGAATATTCCTTTAATACTGTATAAAGTTACCCTAAAAAAGTATTTGGACACTTTAAAATGTGTGAATGCCATTGCATTAGATCTGCATTTGCAAACAAATGATGCTAGAGCTGTTTTAGAACAAACTCCAATTTTTTGACTAATTTTTGCAATTACCTGTACTTCAACAAATTGATGTCGAGGTCATATTAGTGGATGTATGAAGTCAGTTCCCCTCAAGTTCACACAGGTGTCCTACCAGAAGTTAACCAAGGGTATAGCTCATTACATTAACTATGAACATGTTCCACTAACTTTTTACAACCAGAAGTCAAGTCAAGTCAATTTTATTTGTATAGCGCCTTTCACAACACACATCGTTTCAAAGCAGCTTTACAGAATATCAACATTAACAGACGATAAAACTGTAATGTCTATAAAGTCGATTAATCATCATTGTGTAATTTAGATCAAATACAATTTTTAATAGTGTTTAAAAATAATTATATGATAATTGTATTAATAACCCCAGTGAGCAAGCTGTAGGCGACTGTGGCAAGGAACACAAAACTCCATAAGATGTAGATTAATGGAGAAAAATAACCTTGGGAGAAACCAGACTCACTGTGGGGGCCAGTTCCCCTCTGGCTAACATTATGAATGTAATGTAAATATTAATTATGTATAGGTAAAATCATGGTTTAAAATTATTAAACTAAGTGTTAAGGGTCAGTGATTAAACATCGATTGTGTTTAAACTGTAAGATTAATGACCAAAGTCTTTGAAGTCCATCTTGATTAATTGCTTCACATAGATGCAATTGTCCTTGTTAATTGGCTGATGAAGACTTTTGTTGGCAGTAGTTAGTCTAAGCATTTCATTTCAAGATCGTAGTCCATAAATAGACCGAGGTGATGCAGGTTGGAGTTGGCATCATTTCATCCTCTGAAGTCCGTCATAATAGATTGAAGTGATGTTTGGCTGGCACTGGCTGCATTTAGTCATCATCATTCTGCGACATGTAGCAGTGGAGTCCAACATGAAGCAGGAATGGTGCTGGATCCAGCCGGTTCTGGTGACCTCAGGATAGGAGTCCCGAGGTTGAGACAGGGAAACAAATAAAAAGATGTAAGCGTAGATGCCATTTAATTTATTGCAGAGTTAGAGATCATGCTCAATGTTTCTGGTTTCTGGTTCCGGCAGACCCAACTAAAGCAGCCTAATTGTGGGTTGATGGATAAATTAGGTGTATGCCTGGCTAAATAGATGAGTCTTTAGTCTAGACTTAAACTGAGAGAGTGTGTCTGCATCTCGAACAGTGCTTGGGAGACTATTCCATAGTTTAGGAGCCAAATATGAAAATGATCTTCCTCCTTTAATGGATTTTGATATTCTAGGAACTATTAACAGGCCAGAATTTTGTGATCTCGATGAACGTGTTGGAATATAGCGTGGTAGAAGATCACTTAAGTACTGCGGAGCTAGACCATTCAAAGCTTTGTACGTAGTTAACAGAATTTTAAAATCAATATGGAATTTAACAGGTAGCCAATGTAACGATGATAAAATGGGGCTAATATGATCATATTTCTTGGTTCTCGTCAGCACTCTGGCAGCTACATTTTTAACCAATTGAAGTTTATTTATTGATCTTGCTGGACATCCTCCCAGTAATGCATTACAATAATCTAGTCTTGAGGTCATGAACGCATGAATTCGTTTTTCGGCATCAGCAACCGAGAGCATATGCCTTAATTTAGCAATATTTCTTAGGTGGAAGAATGCTGTTCTACAAACATTTGTAATTTGATTTTCAAAGGACAGATTGGTATCAAATATAACACCTAAGTTCTTTGCTGTTGAAGATGATGTAACAGTACATCCATCTAGGGTCAAATGATATTTTAGTGGCTTATTTTTTTAGTTTTTTGGTCCAATAATTAGAACCTCTGTTTTGTCAGAATTGAGTAGAAGGAAATTTCTGGCCATCCAATCTTTTATTTCATTGATACACTCTGCTAATTTTGAGAATTGTGAAATCTCATCAGGTTTTGAAGAAATATAAAGTTGTGTATCGTCAGCATAGCAGTGGAAACTTATTCCCGATTCCTGATAATATCTCCCAGGGGAAGCATATACATGGAGAAAAGCAGATGCCCTAAAACTGATCCCTGTGGCACTCCATATTTTACTTTTGTTTGGTTTGACAATTCCTCATTTACATAGACAAAGTGGTAGCGGTCTGCTAAATATGACCTAAACCATGCTTAAGACAGAAAGTGCCTTCTTAAGTTTAAACAATATAAGATCTGTTGTTTAATGGTTTGAAACCTTTTTTATTGTACAATCATTTCAAATCATATGATTGCAAAAGTTGGGACTGTCGAGTGTTTACCACTGTGAAACATCACCATTTCTTCTAATAACACTGATTAGGCATTTGGGCACTGAAGACACAAGTTTGTTAAGTTTAGAAAGTAGAATTTTCCCGTCTGAGGCATCAGAGATCACGTGCATTCTTTCTGCACCAAGATTTGACCAAATTCCTTGAATCTTTTATTGTGAACTCTAGAGGGTGAAATGCCCAAAATCCTTCCAATTTGTCTTTGGAGAACATCATTCTCAAAGTGCTGGATTATTTGCTGAAGCATCTGTTGGCAAATTGACAAGTCTAGAATGATCTATGGCTAAAGTAGGTCCATATTTCTTAAAAATAAACACCAACTGGTAATTTGTTATGTGATTGAAAAACTTTAGTTTTTGGCTGCTATGTATCTCCTTATCATATTACATTTTTCAAATATTGTTCTCTAAAACTATTATAAAAATTGCACGTTCATGTTTTAGTGCACAAGGTTACAAGCACAAAGTGACATTTAGAAAATTGGGCAACATTGAGCTTCATTGGTTCTTAATTGATGTAATTCATTTTGGTTTTCCATCACAAAGATGTAGTCATGAAACCCAAATAGGACAACTGATTAAAATGTGAGCTCTGGAAGACAGTTTTATTTCAGCCAGTTCCTTGTAATCAGTAAAGTGTGACAGGGCCAATAGGGGTGTGTGCTTTGGGAGTTTGTGTTTGTGAGAGAGACAGAGATGTCAGTAACACTTGCTTCACAATTCAACCTGATGGACAGAGAGACAAAGAGGTTGTGTGTGCGTGATTGAGACAGAGAGACAATATAGATGTTCCTCAAGGCTATAAGAGTGGAAGCCAGCCGACAGGACTCAGAGGTGGCAAGAATATTAAACAGAAACAAAAGAAAAAGGGGCCTCAGAAACCTCAAAACGGCAGAAACAAAGCAGGATTTTATTACACTGGCTTTATGTTAATGTTTTTATTTGTTTAATGAAAACAGTCTTTTGTATGCAAATATGAGCGGATCCAGGAAGAAAAAAATTCAATGACAGATGTATAATAAAAACTCAGCTTGAATTATACATGAAGACAAAAGGGGGAAAAATGTCATCATGATGACATCACCAGATCTGTTCATTATCTCATTTATGTGGTCAAATATTAATATAGGTTAATATGTTGTGCAGCATTTGCATCTGTATCACCAAATGTAGTGTGTTCAGTGTTACTGATGAATGATTTTACTTACTACAGTATGTTTTCTGTGTTTGACTTATTTTGAGTTTTCTATTAATAAACAGTGATAGTGTTGATATTTATTTAATTAATTTAAAGGTGCATTCAATAATTTTTTTCCTCATTAAAAACATTTAACTCCAAAAGACATGAATTGCAATTTTGCAGTATATGTAGGAAATCATGAGCACTCACATTCAAATGAAGACTCCAGTCATATCAATGACCTTATTACAGCTGTTTTTGTTCTAAATGGAGAGGGTCCGCACATGGGGGCTGCCATGTTAGAATCACATGACCAGCCGAATACTACTCACATAATCTCAATAACCATCCTGTCATTTGAAACTTTCACTCATTGATTAAAGTAATCATGCCAGGGGCGAAAATTTCATCAAAATGTTGGTTGGGGGGGGGGCAATAAACATAACAATTATTTACAATACACATATTTTAATGATATTTTAGGAGGGACAACCCTCAGATAGGAGGGGTCCTGAGCCCCCCGCGATTTCCGCCTATGATCGTGGCTGACTGTGAATAGGGAATTTCTACAATGGCATCTGAAACTGAAAACGACTGATTTTAAATTATGCTGCATCCAGGCCACTAGGTGTCAGTGTAAGTACAAGATGACACAAAGACAAAAGTAACTGAGTGCACCTTTAAGAAAGAGAAAACACTTTCCATGTGTTTTGCTGTTGTTGTCAAAGATTGTGCATTATATCAAACTCTACGCAAATTCATCTGTCATCTGAATGTAATATGGCTAATATTAATGCAATATTTAGCTTATTGTTTGTTCCATGTATAAGGCTGGTAAATAATACTTCTGCTGTAACTGTTGTTTATGAGTTTAAAATGGTCAGCTTTCTTATTCGGCCTGTGTCATGTTAATAATTTTGCATATTGTTGGGCTTATGCCATTTGTGGTTATATTTATACATTTCAATGTTAGAACGTTTTTGTTTACTTTTATGTGCCTAACAATTCTGGTAATCTGTTGTGCCACCACTTGATGTTCAATGTAAAATCTCGGTGCCAAAACAAAACCAGTTGAGAACTACTGCTCTAATTCATAATTGCGAGTGCAGTATGTTTATGCTCTGTGATTTTCCACTCACCTCTAGAAAAGCAAATATAAAGCTGAAAAGAAAGATCTTGAGCCTCAAGGTGAGGATTAAATCCTTTATTTTTGACATTTGAGTCAGCGAAAATGTACATGGCTGACCATTGCCCTTTGACCTTGACCACAGCTTGCGGGTAGGCTTTCATGTCCTGTTCCTGTTTACCCTCCAGCACCAACACTAATTTGGCTGCAACACCTTTTCCCAAACGTTATCCTAGGTAGTGTTTTCGGGAACACTTTACAATAAGGGTGCCTAAGTAATCGTGTAGGTCTATTAATATGTGAACTAATACTTACTCCATTTGTAGCTAACATTAGCAATTAAAGGGATAGTTCACCCAAATATTTTATTCTCTCCTTATTTACTCACCTTCATGCCAACTAAGATGTGTGACTTTCTTTCTTCTGCTGAACACAAATGAAGATTTTTAAAAGAATATTTCAGCTCTGTAGGTCCATATAATGCAAGTGAATGGTGACCAGAACTTTGAAGCTCCAAAAAGCAAATAAAGGCAACATAAAATAATCCATAAGACTTCATTGTTTTAATCCATGTCTTCAAACGAGATCCAATCAGAATGTAATTTTTTTTTACTGTTAATCTTGACATCTGCAGTCTCTGGCACAATCATGGTTTCAAGCTCGATTACACATCCTAGTCCCTGATGCATACACAGAGCTCTAGATGGCACTATTTGAATTGTAATTGAACTTTAAATCATGATCACAAAGGAGAATGCTTATGTCAAGACTTTTACACTGACCTTCAGGATAGCCAATGTCTATGCTGCAACTAGCTCTCTGCAGTCTATGAATGAGTGACGCCTAGTGGTCTCATCACAAAGAGGCTCAAAGTCTATTTCACGATCGTTGACTTCATCTACATTTTTTTACATCTACATTATCTGCTGATACCATCTCAACGTTCAAGAACCAGCTGAAAACACATATTTTCCATGAGCACTTAACCAATCCACACTAATTGCCCTTACTATTGAAATGAACTTGCACATACTATACACACACGCACACGCACACACACAGAAAAATACTTCTCTGTCTCTTTATTCTGTGCTAGCACCAATACTACTTCAGCATACTTTGTGTGACAAATTGCTTGCTATGTTCCTCATTTGTAAGTCGCTTTGTATAAAAGCATGTACTAATTGAATAATGTAAATGTAAATGTCAAGATTTATAGTGAAAAAGGACTTTGTTTGTTCTCATCCAAAACTGAATAGATCACTTCAGAAGTCATGGATTAATCCACTGGAGTTTTATGGATTATTTTTATGCTGCCTTGAAGTTCTGGTCACCATTCACTTGCATTGTGAGGACATACAGAGCTGAGATATTCTTCTAAAAATCCTCATTTGTGTTCTGCAGAAGTAAGAAAGTTGTACACATCTGGGATGGCATGAGGGTGAAGAAATGATAAAAAGTGTTCCTTTTTGGGTATACTATTCATTTAAAGGTATATTTCACCCAAAAATTACAATTCCTCTGTTGTTCCAAACCCTTATTTTTTTTTCCCCCCATGGAACACAAAATGAGAGACATGAAAGTAAATGCTAACTGATGTTGTCAGTCCCTTACATTCTGCCTAACATCTTCTTTTGTGTTCCATGGAAAAATATAATGTCATAAGGGTTTGGAACAATATGAGGGTGTGTAAATGATGACAAAATAAAAACCTTTAGTTCAGGTATTAGCACATGATTGGGATTATTTGCTGCTGATCTTAAAACAGCTTTGCAGCTTCTCTTATAATGGCCAAGGTTTGAAGCATGGTGGGAAGACCACATTCTAGACCTACACAAAGGGCAATGTCAATCTCACAATTCTCACAACCTTTGCCTTGGAGACTGACACTATTGGTCATGATGGCACTATTCATCATGTCACTTATAAAGTTTGTTTCAGGTCATTGTCTCCACAGGGATGGTTCATTGGCTTCCCCCCTCTTGTCTCCCCTTTCAGGGGCTGCAGTCAGCAATCAGAGGGCATTTAACCACACTCATTGCCCTTTTGTGCAAAACCACCCCAGGGCGTCATGATATTACTGAGAAATATGCCCAAGATTGCAGTACAGTGTTCTAATTCCCAAAAGCGGGAAGAAAAGCTTCCAAAAGTAACATTGACTCATGTGAAATTATAGCTTGGCTTTTTACGTAAGTAAAAAGTAGTGTATATTTATCTTCAAAAAACGAAGAAACAGACTCTATAAACATTAAACAGAATGATTGAGATGTTAGACAGTCACCATTCACTTTCATTACATCTTTTTTCATACAATGAAAGTGAATGGTGACTTAGCCTGTCTTTCTGCTTTTGTGTTCCACTGAAGAAAGAAAGTCATAAAGGTATGGAACAACATGAGGGTGAATAAATAATAACAGATTTTAAAAATTTTTTTGGTAAGTAATCACTTTATTATTTTTTATGTTTTGTTTGTGATTGGAATTGGTGTTTGCAAGATGACTGTTTTAGTGCTCTGTGAGCAATGTGTTTGTTTTTCAAAGTTGTGAATACATCTTTTTTCTTTCCTCAGATGTACAATAAAAACATTTCAATTTTGTCTTGGCATAATAACCCAAGTGGGAGGATATAATAAGAATTTTTCAGTGGGGAAAAACATCTAGTAAATCTTTTAATGTGCATTGCATTTCTGTGGCTTTGACTTTATGGTCACACCAACTAACTTTACACAGCAAGTGTTATTTATGTATTTATATATTATAAAAGTCTCTCTCTTCAGTTCACCAGCATCCTCTGAGTAGAGCTTGAGACATCTCCATAAAAGCAATTTAGTGCAAAATGTGGCACTTGACAAGAGTTTAGAACAGGGACATGTGGAAGAACTTTGGTTGTAGGCATGAAAACAACGAATATGTGTCCCTGTTTTTAAAAATGACAGACCTATATTTTAGAGTAGGGTTTGGGCCTTCAGGAACAGCTTGTTTGTTTAGACTGGAGGCAGTAATGTGGTAGAGGGAAACCAAGGAGTCGTGAGGAATGCAGCCAAAGCCTGACTTGCCGAGGTCTGCTGCCAAGGACACTGCTACCCTTCTCAGTGCTAACCTCCACCAATCCACATCTCCATCCTCAGAGAAAGAACCTCTCTTACGGCCCTCTATGGAGACTAATGACCCCTCAGAGCCAGAACAATGAATGACAGTGTGGTGGAATTGAGACCGTTAGCTTGCTGCTATATGTTTATGTCTTGTTGCAGGCTGTGGAGGGTCTCTGCACATTATGAAGTTATAGTATGTGTGAATTGCTTGTCTGTTGTCAGACACATTTCTATTTTGTTTAGGTTGTTTCATTGGGGGGGGGGGGGGGTCTAGTCTAGGCCTTCAGTGAGATTCATGCCATTAAGAAAACAGTTCACAATGAATAACACACTATGCCTCATACATTACATGGCAGTCAACTAATAATACCAACTGACATTTTAAAAACACATCCACGTATGAAAGCCAGACCTTGAAACAACACTTAATGCTCAAGCAAGCCTAATTTTAACTGCAGCATGACTGTTTTGCGAAATGAACTTCTCCCGAACAGACACTCAAAAATCATAATTATAATTATGAGTCTAACAAGGAGGTCTATAATGCCTGGAAAAATCGATCTAATAATATTTGCGAAGCTAGAAGGCCTCGACCAGGACATATCCTAAAGATCACACCCACCAAGAACAACTAAACCAATCTGATTGGCTGATGAATCGGACAATCTGACTTTAGTTCCTCATTCATTTGCACTGTTTGAGGGATTCTGCAGAAATTCTGAAGGCCTGATGGGGTGAAGTTCAGACTCACGTGCTGCTTCCGGCATGCGATTTGTGACACAGTTGTCACGCTTTGCTTTTAAACATCAAGGAATAAATTCTGACAGGATAAACTATACATTTTTCTCTGTTTGTTTGCAGATTAATTAAGTGTAGAAAGTGATTAAAAATACAAGTGATTGAGAATGAAAGGATGAAAAATATTTATTTATATGTTATGTTAGGCCAGCAGAGAAGGCTTTGCTGCCCCTGAGAATTCGACACTGTAAGAATGAATGGTGATGTGCGAGTGTGATATTGCTTATATACAACAGTTCAATAACCAAGTACATTTTAAATAATTAGGAAAAAATGTTCTTACGTGGCCAATCAGAATCTCCCGTTGCTGGTTCAAAATAAATGAAGCCTCCGTTAGTAATTCAAAATGTTCACTTCAGAAATAGTATCACGGCTTGTGCTGTTTCTAACAAGTAATTTGATAAACAAGGATAGATGGATGGATATTTGTGTTTGTCTGTGTGTGTGTGTGTGTGAGAAAGAGAGAGATCACCTTTTGCCACACCCAATCAGAGATGCTTACAGCTTTCTGAAGATCAGTTTTCTCAGTGAAATATAGACGTCCAAGCGAGGTATTCCTCTCTATTTTGGGGTAGCCAGTGCGCAAATTTCATTCACTATAGAAACAGCGATGTCCTCCGCCATTTTAAACAGTATGTATCCAATGCGGAAACTCACCGAGCGCTGTTCTATGTAAACAGATTCACTTTACATCACCAACTGGCTCATATTACACACAAAAATAATATTTTGCCACCACCTGCTGGCTAACATATGTAATATCAAAAATAAAGACAGTAACTCCTAACACATATGCACTACACTTACACTTTAGTTTAGAACAGCACAAACACAAGCAGAGTGACACACACAGTGAAGCGTCTGAGTGCTGATGCTGTCACACCATCAGTCTCATGGAACATCTCTCGTCCAAGATTCGAGGACCGGAACTAACTGTCGGAATTTCTTGCCGCTATTTCGCCATGGCAAAGCCTTTCTATCAAACTAACCGGAGATGTTAAAGGGGCAGTATGTAAGATTAAAAAACCCTTGTTATTAATGACACCTGTGGCTGTTAAGTGAACTGCAGGCAGCTACCTGTCGCTCAAGCTCGTGCACTCCATAGGGGTGACCAAAACAATGACCTAATGTACAAAGAGACAACGTTCACCGGCATCATGCTGCAAACTTTGAGACTGTATATTATATTTGTGTCTCCAGTGCTGGAACAGGGCTAAAACACAGTGTGGATATAGGTCTGACTATGTGAGACTGTATTTTGAAGTAATCACTTTTCTTTGTATGATACATTGACTGCATTTATAGGATAGCCTATGTATGTGTTAGCTAGCTAGCCAGCTTTATCAATAGCTGTTAGATAAATTTGGTGGATGATGACAGTAGCTGTTTATAAAATAGACTGTACAGTATAAATGTGTTCAGTATTCACAAATCAGTATTGATGTGACACAACTGACATTTTGATATATATCGATGCGCTATTGTTTTTATAATAATAGTATGTATATATTTTCTGTATAATCAAGTTACTTTACACTAATGAATGGGTCTTTTTGCATTATCTTGCACATTGTCTAGCATTAATGTCATGTGTTATTGTAGTTTAGATAAATTACACAGATCAGTCATTATGGCACAATATTTCACATGCTTTGCCATTATGTAAGTTTACCTGTCCACTAAGAAGAACGCCAATTCAGGCATTCAAATTGATCCCCAAAACCGAACGAAGGTCCCTTCACTCTAGTTTTCACATGGCCAAGCTCACGTTCACGCTTAGCCAGATGGGATTCAGTAGATACATTTTTTTTATTTTTTTTTTGGCTTACTCAGAGTTGGTGTTGTGCTGGGTGCCGGACGTTTGCTGGATTCCATCTCTAAGATAATCTTACCTAGTGTTGCAGTTTGTTGTCGCTGTTGAATTGCGGAAGAGAAGCACTGAGGCAAGGCTCTCAAGAGTGCACATAAAAGTCACATCCTTTGGATTATCCTGGCAAAAGCGCTTTATCCCCACTATCTTCGCATACAAATCAGTCTACAGGCTTTAATAGGGAACCTAGGAAGTCCGGGAAGGGCTAATTTTTTAAGTTGCATTACAAGCCATTCACAGATTGGCAAAAAAAGGGTGAACATTACATCAAAATTGTTACATATTGCACCTTTAAGTTACACCCCGTTATCTCACATTTGCACTCGTTATGGACAAAGGTGGCCAGAGTGTTTAATTATGACTGTTATTTAAATGTTGCCTCGAGCATATGGTTGAACCCTAAATTATGTATTAATAAGTACCATTTCTGCTGGTCAGAGTGGATTGTGAGGGGGGGTACTACACTTGGTGACTTATATGAGAGTGGATTGTTGAGATCTTTTTAAAATTTGGTTCAACATTTTGGGATTCCCAGATCTCAGTTCTTTAGATTTACAGTCAAGTCAAGCCATTTTTATTTGAATAGCACCTTTCACAACACATATTGTTTCAAAGCAGCTTTACAGAAGATCAGGCATTAACAGAAGATAAAATTATAATATCTATAATGTCTTAGAATCATCGATGTGTATTTTGATAAAATACGATTGTGAATTGTGTTTAAAAAATAAGTAATTAAATAATAATTGTATTTATAGTGAATAAGTGAGCAAGCTGAAGTGACTGTGGCAAGGAACACAAAACTCCATAAGATGTTGTGTTAGTAAGTGTTAAGGGTCAGTGTTTAAACAAAGATGTTGTATGAACTGCAAGATTACATTTACATTTACATTTATGCATTTGGCAGACTCTTTTATTCAAAGCAACTTACAGTGCAGTTATTACAGGAACAATCCCCCCGGAGCAACCTGGAGTTAAGTGCCTTGCTCAAGGGCTCAACAGTGGCATCTTGGTGGTGCTGGGGCTTGAACCCCCAACCTTCTGGTCAGTAACCCTGAGCCTCAACCACTGAGCCACTTGTCTTTGTTAATTTGCTGATAAAGGCTTTTGATGGCAATTAATTGATAGTCTATGTATTCCATTATAAGAGTGTAGTCCATCAGTAGACCGAGGTGATGCAGGCAGAGATCAATGAAGTGCATCACAGTTCAACCTGGCTGTTAATTTTGGTGAGGTCTATCCTAAGTCCAAGGTTCAAGCAATGGCATATGACGTATCCCATGTCTTATGGTTGGAGTTTGCATCAGTTCATCCTCTGAAGTCCATCGTAGTAGACTGAAGTGATGTTTGGCTGGCACTGGCTGCTATTAGTCATCATCACACAATGACACGTAGCAGTGGAGTCCAACACGAAGCAGGAATGGAGCTGGATCCAGCCGGTTCTGATGACCTCAGGATAGGAGTCCCGCATATCCCGCATGTCTTACACTCCTCCTAGGAACGCCACCTCTGTTAGCAGGGTGATGGGTGAGGGCCAGCTTTCACATACGGAGCTCAGCGAGGAGACCCAGCATGGGGGTAATTAAAACAAACTGCCAGTGCGTTCTTAGCCCGAGCCAAACAAATGCCAGCCATTCTGTCACTCCTGTGGACGTAGGGAAAATGTTGTCAGTGGTGGGCACTAGAACGAGATGTGACAGTTGGGCCAGTGATCATAAGGATGGCAGTCTGTCAGATCCATGTGAGATAGCAAACATTGTTTGCTTAAACTCTCTGAGAGAAGCCGCGTCCTCACCTTAAGATGTGTTTGCTCAGCCACTGTTTCGAAGTTTAATGATTTGTTTCACACTCAATATTATATATATCCTTATGTGAACATATACAGTATATATAAAAATTATAGTTCATATATGTATGCATATACCTGAAATGTATATACATACATGTGATTTAAAGGAACTCACAGAAATATATAAAATACATAAATAATATTGTCTGAAATCATCCAGAGACACCCCCCCTTACCTTTCACCACCAGGTTCAGCTGGCCAGTTGATATGCATGGGCTGGCACAGGGGCAGCGTGTCTGTCAGTGGAACTGTCTGGCCCAGTTTTGTCTAGGTCTGCTGGAGATACTAACCGATTGTATCATCTTAACCAATGAAAGAGTGAATCAGCGCACTTCCCAGCAAACACAGAACTTTCCCCAAATGTTAGCCTAGGTTCTCGTTTTGCTATTTTTTGGGAACCATTTACTAACGTTCTAGGAATGTTCTCTGTGAGTCCCATTTTTTTTTATAACCATAAACTAATGTTCCCAGAATGTTTGTTTTTGTGTGACAACCTAAAAAGAACTTGCTGTGTACAGAATGTTTATTCTTAACTGGTGGGTCGCGACCCCAAAGCAGGGAAAGAAAAATACCAGGGTTCTTCCTCAACTTAATAATAAATAATAATAATTTTAGGCAAATTTAATGATATTCAGCTTGTGTTCAACGCTCTATAGTCACTGAATATGAAAACCATTAATCAAAACTAAAAGATAAAAGAAAATGCCACCCAGGCAACATTAAATACAGGTTACATTTTTACTGTGTTGGGTCACCACTTGATGTCCAGTCTAAAATCTGGGTCCTTAACAGGGCCAGTACTAGGATAAGATCTTCAGGAAGGCATTTTGGCTTTTAAAGGGGGAATAGGTTCTCTTTTTGTCAAATACAAGGACATCTTAGACCTGGCCAGTGGTCCTGAAGTAAACCCAGTTGAGAACCACTGCTCTAATGGTTATTTTCAGGGTTTTTTCTTTTCCTGCATACTCATGCATGGACATTGTATTTTGGCTTTGCTGATTGCAATGCATATATTATATTCATATAAACCAACTGATTTCAGTTCAGAAGACACTTTTGATGTACAGAGTCATGTGACCAAACAACATGGCACGGATCACAGCAGAGTTTGTCTTTGGGAGAAATGCAAACATTATTACACATACGTACATACACACACAGACACACACATACATAGATACACATACACATACATAGTGCAATTCTAATACAAATCTGTTATGTGTTATGTACAGTGCAAAATACAAATCTGTTATGTAAAGTGCAAATTTATTTATTTATTTTGAGAGTAATGAAATGGCAGAAGAGGTAGAGATGTGTTGGATAAATATAAAAAAGACTAAGCTGTGTATTGCACATAATTATTGGTCAATGGGCAATTTTAACTGTTCATGTGATGGATAGCCTGAGGGAAAACTGTTCCTGTGCCTGACAGTTCTGGTGGTCTAATCTGGATTCATAAACAATAGAACAAGGTTAAGAACTAATTTATGTGTGTACACACCTTTCGTAAATCCAGCAAATTCTTTTTTACATGAGAGCTATTTCTCTGCACATAAGTTAGAAGATGTTATTATGGAATGGGATCTATTGACTCCTCTTATAGCATTAGCTCTTATAAAATAACATTTAGTAATGAGGGTGTACTTTCTCTCATTTCTGCAGGTCACACACTGTTTATTAGGGACAATATAATCTTTATAAGCCCACAATTTGCACCTATTCAAGTTTGCATCTTGACCATGGTTCGTGTAATTAATAACTTCCATAACATAGAGAGGCAGGTAGAACTTGACCTGAGAAGTAATAACAGGATCTTATGGGTACAGGTTGGTTGTGGTCTTGCCATGTGGTCTTGCCTTTTAGTTCCAAATTGCAGGGGCGGGCTACCAGTTGCTTTGATTTTAATGGTGATTTTTGAGGATCAAATGAAAAGTTGCATGCGCCCAGGGTTGAGGGTTACATTTGAAATGTATTCCACTACAGATTACAGAATACATGCTGCAAAATGTCATTTGTAACATATTACGTAAGATTACTCAAGTTCAGTAATGTATTCTAAATACTTTGGATTACTTCTTCAGCACTGGTAGATTTTTTCACTTGTTTTGACTATAAAATCTCCACCAGTACAGTAAGATAAAATACACATGTTAAAAATACATTCTCTGAAAAACCTAAATAGGCCTATCTTATGCAGTGTTTTTTCTAAAACAAGATCAATCAAAATGATTTTCTTTTAAGGATTTTTTGATATTTTTACAGGAAAACATTACAAAAATTATTATCAAGAATACATTTTTTGCCCTAATATCAAAGGTCTTACAAGAAAAAAAAAAATTCAACGTGAATTTTCTTGATAAAAAAAATATGATTGTGTCTGGTAACATGTGCATGTAAAATGGCTAGAAATAGCATTTTAGCTTAGGATAAAGCTGACAATTTACACAAGGTTTATTTCTATTTATTCTGCTCCAAACTTACTTCAAACGTACTTCCCTGTCTGCTCGTATGAATGTAACACATCATAAGAAAGTGTTTCACTGAAGTTCAAATGCACTTTGGATCGCATCATTTATATGAATAAATGTTTTCTATATGAAAGGACTAAATATTAAATGAAACAAATGACAATAAAATACAAAGTAATCTCTTCAGTAATCAAAATACTTTTTGAATGTAACTGTATTCTAATTACCAATTATTTAAATTGTAACTGTAGTGGAATACAGTTACTTGTATTTTGTATTTTAAATACGTAATCCCGTTACATGTATTTCATTACTCCACAAACCTGCATGCGCCTCATTTGACTAGCTTATCTGACCACTTTGAAATCCAGAAGTTTCTTCTCATAGCCAATGCTAAGCTTAACTAGCAGCTCTGGCTAACAGTTGTGTTTATGTAACAAAGAAAGGTCCAGCCTCACAGGCACATAACCAGACTTTACAGTACGGATTAAAATGGACAGTGTTACTTAACGCTAATTGCAGTTTAATAAACACTTTCCACATAGTGCCATCCAAAAGTCTGAGACCACTTTTGAGGTTTTTTTCTATCACAAATGGTGTTAACATTTCAAATGAAAGTTTAACTGAAAGGAACAGTTAACCAAAAATATGAAAATTCTGTCATGAGTTACTCACACGCATGTGGTTCCAAATCTGTAAGACTTACTTTTTTATTCAGAACACAAAATAAAGGAGGAAAAAATGGCAGTTGTTACTCACCTTAAAGGATCAGGTTCTTGGTTCAATACAAGTTCAGCTCAATGGGCAGCATTTTTGGCATACTTGAATTTTGACTTGTCCCTCCTTTTCTTTAAAAATGCAACAATTTGGGTTACAGTGATGCACTAACAATGGAAGTCAATGAGGCACTCTGTGCCTACTCACTGTTTCAAAAGTATATCCACAAGAGGTTAAAACTATGTGTTAACATGATTTCAGTGATATAAAAACGCTAATTAACAATTTCTCTGTAAAGTTATATCCAAGTCATGACGGTGTAACACCGTAAACCCTAAAACCCTAAAGTGACTGTAAAAACTGTGATTTAAACATCTTTACAGCTCAACTAATACACAAGTTTTAACAGTAGAATTAATGTATTTTTATAAAATGATATGCTTCATTCATTTCTGCATTTAAACCCTCCAAAGTGCCCCCATTCACTTCCATTGTTAGTGCCTCACTGTAACCTCGATTTTTGCTCCTTTTTATTTTAAAGAATAAGAGTACTAAAATAATTTTTTTGTGGTAATCAACATAAAGCCAATATTTCATCATAGCTCTGAAAGTTCATTCCATACCAGTTGAGCTACCGGAACCAGTAAACATGTCACATTTTGTTTTATTCAATTCTTTTCAGAATCCTAAAATGTTCTGTTTTTAATTAGGTTTAAATCAGATTTTGATTCCTGTAGGTTACTTTGGTTCTAAATTGGTTTTATGCCAATATCGTGTATGCTAACATGTTAGCTATGAGCATGTTTGTAACCATCTAATATTATCACTATGTGGAAATGGCCTTTATTGATACCAGAACATTCTGTATTGTTTACTTCCGCAGAGTTGCGTTTGAAGCATATTCCACCCAGAAGTCATGACTTTTCCATGTGCTTTTTATAATACTACACAGAAGCCACATAGCGACCTGGAATCCATTTGAGAATCATCGATAGATTCTTATTAAGACACTACCGACCTGGCTTTGGATTTTATTACAAGCCTTACAGGCACTAAAGTCCTTATCATATCCTGTCATTTGACCTCCTTTAAATCCAGTTTTACGCACACGACACAGGCATGCCAGGCACTGCGGTTACACAAGCAGGCAAAAAAATAAAAAAACACTAAGCAGGAAAGGGTAAAAGCAGCTTCCTGCTTGGTAATTACACACTGGTCTTGGAGACCGCAAGTTCTGAAATTCAAGTTGTCCGTCAACTTTCCGAGAACAGCCTGTGCAGTTGGGAAAACAGTGAGGCTGACGAGCCCCTCCGACGCTTCCTGTTCTGGCCTGCCGGGCCAGACACATGCAAGTCCTAAACACATGTCTGGTATACTGTAACGACACTCATTAAGACTGGAGTTACGAACAGGAAACAGGACATGGCCTTGTCTCTCAATGTTATATTTGTTTAGTGCAATCGGCTGTGCTTTAGCCACTTAGAGAAAGAGAATGTATGTGCATTGAGATAGAAAAAAATGTTTCCTGGTTTTAAGCGAATGTGACTATTACTGAGGTATTAATTCCTGCAGATTGCATGCTTGTTCCTGCCCCCGCATCCGCCCGCACTTCTCCATCCACAGCCGTAAAATTGGGACCATGTGTTGTGTGCACTGCTCCAGTCCGGCAACAAGACACAGGGTTGTTTTTCTTTCTCGTTCCTTCTGCCGGAACTGAGGGAGAACGTTCCGTCCAACTCCATACCACACACACATAGCCTATCTCATACACCCAATGGTTTTTCTTCAGAGGTAATGGTATTTTCTACACCTTAACCATTAAACAAACCTGTTAATTTAGTAGATTTAAATTAAACATGGTCTAGCCGATTTATGAGCCATTTTAAAGTTTAAAGTGTGTAAAAATCTGTAACACTAGCATCAACATAAGAGATAATTGCCAAAATATGCAGTTTCTAAACAGATTCTAGAAAGGCCACAGAGTTGTTGAGCAAATGTTGTGTCGGTCTGGACTATCTGACGAACGAGATGAATGTTTTATAGCGCACAAAGCTGTGTAGCAAATGATGTACTGTGCAGTTTTCTGCACCATTTTGTTGATTAAGTAGTGTGAGTAGTATTTTCACACTGAAAAATGCAACAAAGAGTACTATGAGTACCAGGATGTACCACTTCAACTGTAATAACAAAGTGTGGAATGTTGGAAGCTGCTTGCCCTACATAGCGGAAGGAACAGGATTACCTTGCTGCGATGCTGGCCTTATAAAACAATTATAATTAATGATTAATGTGGCAACTAGCAAAACTGCTGTGAAAACAACACTTTGAAAATGTAAGTGGCAGGGATGAATAATGGTTTAAAGAACAAAAAACTGAAAATGAACAAAATGTTCTGCAGATTGTACCAAAAATGGGATTGAAGTCCTTTCAATTGTTCTGTAGTTAATAATTATTTTTTTTTATTCATACGCTGGTTACTGGTTAAAAAGACCTAAATGTTTATCACAGTACATTTTCAGAATTACACCATTTCCTGTTGCTCGTAAAATGCACTATGACTGCTATGAGACACAGTACTTTCTCTTCAGGAGTTTAGACCAATAAAGATCTTTATATTCCTTCAGACTCCAGTTATACAAATGCAGGTAACTCCAGACCCCATCACATTTGCACATCCACTGTTTTTGTTTTCACCTTCATCTGCTGATGTTTAGCGGGAATTCAATCTTCTACTAGTGCTTCTTTGTGACAGCAACGTCTCAGAATGTAAGTGTTATCACTTATCACCTTGTGGACCAACTAATTAATGCATATAATTCCAGGCTCATGCGCATTCAATGATGCACTGTTAGAAACATCAAGCTGCTCACGTTCAGTGCTCATGCACTCTGCTGATGAAGAGATTTGCATCACTTGTCTTGTATGCAGACACTTAGCGTCTGAACGAAGTATAAAGCAATGTTTCACACTTGTCATTTTGAAAGGGGGTTTGCACTGCCTTTTACCCGGGGTTATGAAGCAGGAAACTGCTGCATCACACATTTTGTTGTCCAGTTGCACATTGTGGATGGAGCATTCCATGACATGCTGAAAACCTTTTAACAACTATAAATAATTACTACAAACACATGCACTGTGCTCTTTTAAGTCTGTATTTCTACACTGTGTCAGTAGTTGATGCTATGGGAAACTCCTCCCAGAAGTGCCCCTTTAGAATCACTACAATCTGTAGGCCGATTGCACTTGATGCTCCGCCCTGATGCGTGCATGTCATCAGGATTTTTAGTCTGAAGGGAAGAGAGCGCATCTCTCTGTATTTTAACAGCGAGAAATCAGAAGTGGTTCTTTCTTGGAACCAGGGTTACAATCGTACCTAAAGTGTTACCTTTCAATTCGGTCACTTCGATGCTGTGTCAGTGGCTGACACTATAGGAAAATGTGTACCATCAAGCCATGGTACTGATTCACATCAGAGGCTAATAAGCAGAGACTGACCACTTCTATTAAAAAGAATGGGAGAAATTTTAACACCCAGCGGTCAGCAGTTGTAGAAAAGGAAGTCCTGCCTTACAGGTGAAAGAGCCAATCAGCTTCTAGATACAAAGATTGCCAGTCAATCAACTCTAGAACTCACTTTTTAATAGGGTGGCCAACTGTCCCATATTTGGCTGAGACTGTGGGGTCAAATTTGAGCAAAGATGAAGACATCCTGATGCCTAAAAGCGGCAAAATGCACAAGAAACTTTGAGGAGAAATCATCCTACTTATTACTTTGCACATTAACCGACAAAGACTCAGCATATTATGCTGGGATACAAGAAAGAATAGTGAGGACCACTGAAAATGTCCTCACAGGACAGTTTTTTGGCATTTGTTCCTAACAGGTATAGCCAAAACTGCACACGCGTTCAGTGCCATCATACAGTCTTTGGGGAAATCTCTGTGGACATATTTTTCACTAATTCATGTTGAGGAGAGCTCTTATTTATGTATGGGTGTTATTACGTTTAGTCATTATGGAGAATGTTCATCATCTTACGGTGTCCTCCCTAATTGTAGAACTGTGGATGAAGCTTGATCTCCACACTCATACTAAATATATCAAGAGTTTGGATAGCTTGGATCCAATTGGAACAACACATGTATCACAAGATCTGCAATATTTTGGCACTTATATGCTACAATTGTACAATGATATCAGATTGAAGATTTTCTCAGTGCCGATAGCATCAACTTCAAAGGTTTTATGGGACAGTTCATAGAAATTTTAAATGTCACCCATATTTTCTTTTATAAAGAGCACTCAATGGGGGTGTGGGTGCATTTTTGGGCTATGTTGTCCGATGCTGTTTGGAGTGTGCAAGGCTGAAATTCGACCTAAAAAATGTGCAGAATCTCCATTTCACAGGCTGACATTTTACTCTGGTCACAAGAATGCTGTGCCTTCAAAGTAATACGAATGCTGGTGATATTTCTTTAACCAGCTGTGGACACACTTGGCCTCATGCTAAGAGCTCAGATTGATGAGTTAATAATCTGAAATTGGAGTGCGGAGTGTATTTGTCCTCAGTCACACTCTATAGACTTTGATTGCACTGACTTGACCTGTCCAGTGCAGGTTTTCTTGGGGGAGTGTGGGAAGACCTCAGTTTCCCAGATCGCGGGCCAGTGATATACACACACACACATGCTGGATTGATGAGCTTCATAAATGCGCCATCATACCCTAACCTCACCAATAGTATCCAGCTGCAGACCCGCAGCACCACCAGTTTCAGAACCCCAGCGCCAGAACCGGAAGTGAGGGGCTGAGCTTACGTTCTAACTCCAGCGCCAGAACCGGAAGTGAGGGGCGGAGCTTACGTTCTAAACCGAGTAGCGCCACCTAACGTTTTGCAGCGTAGTTTGCTTTTATTAGACATGAAAGGGCATGCTTTTATTACACACAAAACGTCATACTTTATACGCATGTTATAATGATACATTAAGGTACAGTACAATAAGCATTTTAAAACATTGATCTTGTGTAATATAATTGTATATAGTTATCCGTTTCATTGTATTATGAGAGTTACTTCCTGATCATGATGGTGAAAAATAATGCTTGAAACTTATGGGCATTTTCATATAAAATATACTTTATTTCACAAGAACATGTGCAGCATGCATTTTTATTTATGTAAAATAAAACATGTCAAAAAACTAAAAACGAGAGAAAATTCAGCATCGTTTTAAAAGAAACAATAAAAATGTATACAACAAATGACCAGTTCACCCCTAGGCCCATTTTATCATGACAATCCTGCAGCTCAGGTAATGAGTCACCTCTCTGAATCGTTATATGTCTCTACAAGAGATGAAAGCACCACACAATAATCTCAACGTAAAAAAAAACTCAACTATAAGGTAACATTAACTCACAAACAATGCATATAACAGAGGAACGTGGAACAAACACTTTAACACCTTCACAAGATGTCTTCAAAACGTCACCGCAAGGCTCATTTACAACACGCAAAAATGTATCAAACCATCTGTAGAATTTTTTTTTTATACAATAAAGTATGACAACATATTCAAGCTTCATTAAGATGATAAAGTTAAGCACAAATTAAATATTTAGCAGATAAACGCTGAACTTAATATATGCGATAATGTTTCACCACATGATGTCAAAAACATTACACAACTCACCGTGCTCTCCGCCATGCTTGTCTCATTGTCAATTACTCCGCCCCTCACTTCTGGTTCTGGCGCTGGGGTTCTGAAACTGGTGGTGCTGCGGGTCTGCAGCTGGATATATCTCAACCTCACACCTCTCTCAGATCATGCTCTCTTTTCCTACGTCTTTCTTTCTCTCTTTCTCCCTCTTCCTATCTTCTCTTGGTTCACGCTCTTGCCTTTCTCATGAAGTCCCACCTCAGTTTCCTTTTTCATGAACGTTTTGCACCTTTAGCCCAGTGCAATGATTAAAATAGAAGCAGATTTAAGCTGAAATCTGTCCTTTCCCAATATAATAATTCTTGAAGAATGTGCCAGGATTTGGGAAGTAAGTAAAGGTACTGAATTCGGCTACATGTTGACAAATGTTCTTAATCATTTATTTGTGTTGTTGGCAATAGTTGCACCAGCGTGTGCAGTGCAAAATGGAACAGTTCAGAACAACCTGATTTTGTCTGAGGGTGTCACACACCTACTGAATGTTGTGCTTGAGGTCCCTCTCTCTTCAGTTGGAGTTCTGTCACACACCCACAAATTCAGAATGATGGAGACATTCCTGCTGTCCATTCACAGCTTCTGTGAGAAAATTAATTACGTTTGATAAACAGACTGTTCCTTCTGTGATTGTTCAGATTTTTTATTGTCAATTATCATCATTTTAGTGTATGAATATCGCAATGTCACATTGCGTCTAGTGTGGATAGAGAGATTTCTTGTCGCTGGAATCTTATCTCGTCTGCTTAGGACAAGGTGTTACACCCTGTATGCATTAACACAAACATTCTAAACTTTTATTTGATTTATTGGCAGTAATAGCGCTAGCACATGCAGCAAAAAATGGAACTTGACACCCGTTTACATTCACCGTGACGTGACACTTCCAGTGTAGACAGCATCATTGATTATAAATGGGTTCTATTGCTTTTTACACGGTGCAATGCTCACGTCCGGTGTAGATAGGGTGTTAGACTTATTAGGGTTTTTCCAAAATCCCTAAACAAAGACCAAATTGGCACAGACCCGCAGACTGTCCTGACTTCTGAGTGTGCTATGACTTTTCTACCTGACCGAACTTACGTTTTTTCATGTAGCAGACATTCAAATATCCTTAGAATCTCATAGTTTTACATACACGTAACGTCCAAACAAGACTGTTCAAAATTTTTCTTTTTGAATTTCTCTGATATTAGTAAATTATACCACAAAGAAAACATCATGCAATAGCCAGGAATTTCCCTACCATCATAACAATGTACAGGGGTTTAAATTAAGGAATTACAAATACTGACGTTACTGTAATTAACAACTTTTTCCCATGAATTTTACTTTTTTTAAGTAGTTTAAAAATGTTATACTTTTACTTTTACTTGAGTTCATTTTAAGTGCTGTAACTGTACTTTTACTGCGCTATTTTCCCCCCGTCAGTGTTCGCTACTTCCCTGTCCAGATTAAATTTTTTATCTATAAACATGATTGGCTAGGGAGAGTCTTGTGACTCTAATGCGCCTAAATGATCAAATACACTTTATATTTCCACCAATGCCCGTCTTAGTGAGGATTTAATGTAAATGCATTTGTTTATGTCTAAAGTGAATTTAAACAGTGGGACACTGTTATGTTTACCTTGTCTTGTTTCACTGTTGCCCTTTTGTTTGTCATTTTTGTCACTTTTGTTATTCCTTAGTTTTCACTTTTGTCACCCTTGTACCTCCATAGTCTTCCTGTCAGCCCTCGTGTTCACTGTTCATTGTTTTCACCTGCCCTCGTTTAGTTTCCCTTTGGTTTCTGTTTATCACCTTATCATCTTGTTTGAGTTCTGTTTGTTCATTGGTCCCTTTTTCCTATGTTCATGTATTTTAACCCTGGTTTTTGGTTAAGTCCTTGTCTATCGTTGAGTGTTGTTAGCTGGTATGGTTTCCCTTCCCGTGTGTTCAGCTTCATGTTTATTTCCCCATTGAGGGTTTTTCCTTTGTGTTTATTTGTTTATTTTGATCATTCAATAAAGTTAACTGCATTTGGATCCGCACCTCCTCGTCTGCCTCGCTGCTTATTCGTTACAGAACGATAGACCAAAATATGGATCCAGCGGTTATCCAGGCATGCTGCCGCCTCCTGGACCTGAAGCAAGGAAGCCGCCCAGTGGAGGAACACATTAGGGACTTCCTGTTCCTAGCGAGCGCCACCGACTATCCTGACTCCTCCCTGGTGGTGTTCTTCCAGGCTAGCCTGACCGGTTCGCTCCAGGAGCGGTTGCCGCCGGCGACGCGTGGCTGGACGCTCTGTGAATTCATGGAGGAGACACTTCTGGCATGCGGCTCACTGCTTACTGTGGAGGTGGTTGAGGATCCTGCCTCTCCTCCCACGGCGGTGGCCCTCCAGTCGTCCTTGGCTCATCCTCTTCCACCTGCCCCACCGGTCAGCGAGCTCGCCCCCACGCCTGTCACGATGAGCGAACCTGTGCCCACGTCAGCCACGATCTGCGAGCCAGAGCCCACACCTGCCTTGGTCAGTGAGCCTGCACGGCCCACTTCGTCTGCCTGGAGGAGGAACAGAAGACGGGCTTCCGCCTTCTGGCCAACGTCAGCCACGGTCAGCGAGCCTGTGCCCACGTCAGCCACGGTCAGCGAGCCGGCACCTACGCATATCACGGTGAGCGAGCCAACGCCTACGCACGTCACTGTGAGCGAGCCTGTCGCCCCTGAAGTCACTGAGCCAGCGCCTGCAGCCTCGACCGTCCCTGAGCCAGCGCCTGCAGCCTCGACCGTCCCTGAGCCAGCGCCTGCAGCCTCGACCGTCCCTGAGCCAGCGCCTGCAGCCTCGACCGTCCCTGAGCCAGCGCCTGCAGCCTCGACCGTCCCTGAGCCAGCGCCTCTCGAGCCTTCCAGGGCTCCGCCTCCCAAGTCTCTCATCTCTCGAGTCTTCTAGGGCTCCTCCTCCCGAGCTTTCCAGAGCTCCGCCTTCCGAGTTTCCAGAGCTTTCCAGAGCTCCGCCTTCCGAGCTTTCCAGAGCTCCGCCTTCCGAGCTTTCCAGAGCTCCGCCTTCCGAGCTTTCCAGAGCTCCGCCTTCCGAGCATCCTGAGCTTTCCAGAGCTCCGCCCTCCGAGCTTCCCAGAGCTCCACCTCTCAAGCCTCTCAAGCCTTCCAGGGCTCCTCCTCCTAGGGCTCCGTCTCAAGCCTCCCAAGCTTTCCAGAGCTCCTCCTCCCGAGCCTTCCAGGGCTCCGCCTCCCCAAGTCTCTCGAGTCTTCTAGGGCTCCGCCCCTCAAGCTTCTCGAGCCAACCAGGGCTCCGCCCCTCAAGCCTCTCGAGCTTTACAGGGCTCCGCCTCCTACGGCTTCGCCTCCCGAGCCTCCTACGGCTCAATCTTCCTCTGCTCCACCTCCGAAGCCTTCCAGCTCACCGTCTGAAGAACCTCCTGCCGCTCCGCCTCCCACGGCTCTGCCTCTCGAGCCTCCTATGGCTCAAACTTCCTCGGCTCCACCTCCGAAGCCTTCCAGCTCACCGCCTGAAGAGCCTCCTACGGCGCCACCTCCCTCGGCCCCTGTCCTTTGTTTTTGTCCCTTAGGATTGTCTGGAATCCGATCCTTTTGAGGGGGGCTCTGTTATGTTTACCTTGTCTTGTTTCACTGTTGCCCTTTTGTTTGTCATTTTTGTCACTTTTGTTATTCCTTAGTTTTCACTTTTGTCACCCTTGTACCTCCATAGTCTTCCTGTCAGCCCTCGTGTTCACTGTTCATTGTTTTCACCTGCCCTCATTTAGTTTCCCTTTGGTTTCTGTTTATCACCTTATCATCTTGTTTGAGTTCTGTTTGTTCATTGGTCCCTTTTTCCTATGTTCATGTATTTTAACCCTGGTTTTTGGTTAAGTCCTTGTCTATCGTTGAGTGTTGTTAGCTGGTATGTTTTCCCTTCCCGTGTGTTCAGCTTCATGTTTATTTCCCCATTGAGGGTTTTTCCTTTGTGTTTTTGTTTATTTTGATCATTCAATAAAGTTAACTGCATTTGGATCCGCACCTCCTCGTCTGCCTCGCTGCTTATTCGTTATAGACACAAAGCGTATATACATCAAAATGTAAGACTTTAAATGTACATGTAACAGAATTGAGCATTGTCTAGTATAGGCTATGTCATATAAAGGCTATTAATCAAACAACATTAATAAGGAAACGAGAACCACTCACTGCTTTTGGCCGAATAACTTGAGTAGCTTTAAAAATATTAATGTAATTGAATAAAACAGTGACATTTTTCATAATATTTGTTAAAAATATTTTTTAATGTTTTTTAATAATACTGACCCCTGATGTAGAGATTGTGTTAATTGGTATTATAAATTAACAGGAAAGTAGAGATGATAAAATAATGTATAATTATGCTCAGCCTTTCTAAAGATAGAAAAGTTTCAACATTTGTTGAGCAATACTTCAGCAGAATATTCCACCAGCCACAAACTTCAGAAAATTGTGCATCATGAATGAGAACACAACTATTGCTGGCTTAAAGATACAAGAACTAAATCATTGTGGAACATTGTATCTCAAAAAGAGGACAAAGTTCATGTGCTACTTAAATAATTCACACAAAAAGGAAAATTCTCTCATCATTTACTCACTCTCATGCCATCCCAGATGTATATGACTTTCATTCTTCTGAACACAAATTAAGATTTTTAGAAGAATATTTCAGCTCTGTAGGTCCATGTGCCCCTTCACAATGTATGACAGGGGTGCCAACATTTTGATGATCCAAAAAGCACATAAAAGCAGCATAAAAGTACTACATACAACACCAGTGGTTTAATCCATGACTTCAGAATTGATATGACAAGTGTGGATGAGAAACAGATCAATATTTAAGTCCTTTTTTTGCCAGAAATTCTTCTCTCTGCCCAGTAGGTGGTGATATGCATGAAGAATGTGAATCACCAAAAACACAAGAAGAATGTGAAAGTTAAAGTGGAGATTGACTGAGTAGGGAGGAGAATTAATAGTAAAAAAGGAATTAAATATTGATCTGTTTCTCACCACATCTCTCATATCACTTCTGAAGACATGGATTAAACCACTGGAGGCACATGGATTAGACTACTTTTATGCTGATTTATGTGATTTGTGGAGCTTCGATATTTTAGCACCGATTCACTTTCATTGTCTGGACCAAAAGAGCTGAGACATTCTTCTAAAATCTTAATTTGTGTTCTGCAGAAGAAATAAAGTCATACACATCCAGGATGGCATGAGAGTGAGTAAATTATGAAAGAATTTAATTTTTTTTGGTTGAATTATTCCTTTTAAGCGTGATGTAGCCACTGTACCAAACAACTTTTTGCCATGCCTGCTGTACCTCCTCTATTGGTTAGGACATGACATTGGACAGTGATCCTGCATATTTAGCATTTTTTTGCATTGTTTGAACATGTTTTATGCACAACAATAACACTGTTGGCATTAAGGGAAATTTAGACCCTACACATAAACTGATTTTAATGTAATTGTTTCATATATAATGATTTAAAATGGTGATCAGTGTATTAAAAATAACTTTTTATTCTTTTCATTTCTGTTATCATGTCTCCCTTTTATTTTATGGAATCAGATTCATGTAGTGTTTATCATAGATAAGTGATGTATTTTAAAAGTTGGCATACGGTGTTCATTATAAAGGGGTATAGGTTTTGCAACTCAGTACTCAATACTCACTACTCATGAGTACTAGTTTAAATGAGCTGCTCTTTTACTCTTACTTGAGTAGTTTTTAGGACAGCTACTTTTACTCTACTCACACTACATTTTTTTGGGAAGTAACATTACTTCTTCTTGAGTATGATTTTTCAGGACTCTTTCCACCCCTGACAATGTACCTTATGAATTTTTTACCTTAAATTATAATTATTAGCACAGCAGTGTACAGGATGGAGACATGCTGGAGCTTTGATATCTCCAAACAAATGGCCTCTCTGAAATGACCCTTTCACTAGATAAGAGTGAGGTCACAGGAGAGCATCTCTCTTGACTCATCAGCCCAGGAGGGAGAGAAATAGATAGAAAGATAGATGAACGAGAAAGTGAAAGACTGACTGGGCATCCACTCCCTAAAGTCCAGCGGAGATCTGACCCCTCCACCTGGGTAAACATTCATCACTGATCAGGGGGATAAAGAATGTGGTAACCCAGCGACGTTGACTCAAGCTTTAGGTCCAAGATGGTGTATTCATGGGGTCAACTCTCCACAGGAGCACCAGCTATCTGGATGGTCAAGTTTATTTTTCCTGTTTGGGAGGGTGAGGGGGTGGCAGGGTTTCAGGAGGGGCAATGGGGGCAAAAGGATAGTTGAGGGTTGAAAGAGAGGATTGGAATATATAGAGTGGTGAGGACAGGAGATCAGACATGAAAGTGGAATGATGTGGGGTGATCTGGTCCGAGACAGGATGTAGTCAAGCAGGAAATACAACAAGTGCTTTGTACTTAACACATGTCCTGGCTCTTGAACTTATCTTGAGACTGACGTAAAGCTCATCTTCAGCCAGTCTTAAGAGGCTGGAAATCAATGAACGTCTTGCAAGGACAACAATCTAAACCTGACCAATGGAGATGCATGCCAAAGATGTTTTCTAGAAGTATTTAAAAGTGTTCTGAAAAAGAAACATTTTAGGAACTGTCCGTGAAGTAATTTTCTCATAAAAGACAAAAAATGCTGAATAAGAAAATGATTAGACTGCATAAACATTGAGCCGAACAACACTGATGCCTCAATACAACTTAAGCTACAATTGACACCATATTTGGCATAATGTTGATTACCACAAACATTCATTTAGACTTGTCGTTACTTTTCGTCAAAATAAAAAAATCGAGGTTACAGTGAAGCACTTACAATGGAAGTGAATGGGCCAGTTTTTGGAGGGTTTAAAGGCAGAAATGTGAAGCTTATCAATGTAAAAATTTAAGTTGTTTAAATCAATGTGTTAACATTCATTTTAGGGTTTTAGAGTATACAGTGTTATGTCATCTTGGCAACAATGTTGTAAGATTGGATGTAAATTTACAAAAAAAGTTAGTAAAGTATTTTATAACACTAAAATCATGTTAACACGGATATTGTTTACATCTTGTGGCTATAATTTTGAAACAGTGAGTATTTAAACGTTTACGGATCGGCCCCATTCATTTCTGTTGTAAGTGGCTCACCGGAACCAACATTTGAGCTTTTCTCCCCAAATTGGCATGCCCAATTCCCAATTTTCTAAGTCCTTGTGGTGGCGTAGTGACTAGCCTCAATCCGGATGGCAGAACATGAATCACAGTTGCCTACGCATCTGAAACGTCAATTTGTGCATCTTATCGCGTTGCTTGTTGAGCGTGTTACTGCGGAGACCTGTGGAGGCTCACGCTATTCTCCGCGGCATTTATGCACAACTCACCAAGCATCCCACTGAGAGTGAGAACCACTTTATTTCAACCACGAGGAGGTTAACCTAACATGACTTTACCCACCCTAGGCACCGGGCCAACTGGTTGCTGAGGAAGCCTGACTTGAATCACTCAGCACGCCCTGGATTCGAACTCGTGATTCGAGGTGTGGTAGTCAGCGTCTTTATTCGCTGAGCTACCCAGGCCCCCCGATTTGAGCTTGTGGTAATTAATGTTATGCCACAAATACTGTCGATTGAGCGTAACTTGTATTGAACCCAGAATATTCTTTAAATTATTCTGTCTGCATGTCTTTAATTGGAAAAAAGGTTTGACTCAAATGCTCCCTTTCAACTGTGGCCATCATAATATGTTTACAAGACTTGACTGACATGGTACAAAGAAAATACCAATTCAACAATAAACAAATTAAACATATGCAATGTCCAGACAACAGAAAGATCTCTAATGTTGTCTGGCAAACTAAAGTTGATTTTGAGCCATCTCTTTCCATCCTGTGATGATTTGCTAAACAAAATGAAACTAAGAGGAATTCAATAGCAATCAGTGACTTACCACTATTCAGTAGATATGTATTGACGTAGCTGCATTCAATTGTTCAATTTTTATTTATATTTTAGTCCATAGGAAAGAAAAAATCTTTCCTATGATCTCCTTAATAGCTCAACTATACTATACTATATACAGTATATGTAGTGGATTCTTTCCATGAACTAGCCACAAACTGAGACTAATTAATGACCTGAGACCTACATTTTGGATAGAGTTCAGTCTATGTGAACATGGGTCTTTTATATTCAGTCATCTGACTGATTGCTCACAGCAGAATTAACCCTGTGAATAATATAAGGGCTCTCTTTGTAAGACTCTCATTAAACCGAATCGCCTGCCCAATGTTGTTTTACCCTCCTCATCTCCTGTTTATCTAACATCCTATCCCACTGCTATGGATAACACTATCCAAAAAGCCTTAATCCTGTTCTCCTTTGCGATAGAAATGACATTGGCAGATTAAAAACAGAGGCCTATCTCCATAGGGTACCTTGTAGGGCCAGGTCATAGATAGCTCATTTTTTGGGGCAGTGTAAAGGTTGCCTTCCAGGCCTTGAGATAGTGCTTTCTGCACTGTATCAGGGCAGCCAAAGTGTACGTTGCATCATCAGCATGCTTTGACTGCGTCTTTGTTCGGCAATGGCCATAGTGCAGTTGTGTTTCTAATTAAGCCGGAGAGATGGAGACAGACAGGCTGCCGGTTGCCTCCGACACTCTGGTGTGGCATTGCTGTAAAAAATGTACTCCCCACACCTCCTTGCCTACACACAGACTGTGACCCTAATCTTTCATTCCTGTCATGGAATTTGGCTGGAGTTCTTCATGTGGAGAGAATTTGTTGTTATTACTTAATCGTTTTTATGGTGCCAAAGCACCCAAATACAAGCAGATAACTTGTAAATGTGAACTTGATGCTATTGATAAAATGTAATTAAGAAAAAAAGTTCTCAGACTTAATCTGTGCAGATTACAAATAAATAAATACAAAACTTTCAGTTACTTTAAGCATGCATTGATTCATATGACATTCATATTTGAACATGTAAATTATTACAGTTTGGTATATCATAGACAATGTCAACAAACATTAAAAACACCATGTGATCTGTGACTGTGTTGGGAATAATTGACGTGGGGCCGCTCGGGAACCTCGGTTGTGCAATACATTTTCAATAATTCAGTGGTCTGGAGTCAATTATTCAACTTATAACATGGTTATGTAATGTACATGTGTTTATATAAGACATTTCTCAGATTTTCGTCCCTACAAGACACTGATTAAAGGGATAGTTCACCCAAAAATGAAAAATATGTCATTATTTACTCACCCCTTATTTTGGAATACTCAAGGAGATATTTTGAAGGCTGTGCTGGCCATTCTTTTCCATGCAATTACAATAAATGAGTACTGGATGTTTCAAGCACAAAAAAGATGCAAAAGCTGTCCTTTTCTGCATATTACGGCACTGTTTTGTGGTCTGTTCTGTATAACACGGCGGCTCATTTTAGCTTATCGCGGCCCATTCTGGCTGTTTCGTCCGATAGCCAGTCCACCCTGATCGGCCCCAAAGTGCGTCGATCCACTGGGAAAATGCCCGGGTATGCCAGATTACCAGTCCAGCCCTGTTTTCCACAGAAGAAAGAAAGTCATACAGGTTTAGAACAACATGAAGTTGAGTAGGCCTATAATAATGACAGAATATTCATTTTTGGGTGAACTATCACTTATGTTAATGCTATGCTAAATGTTTACCTGCTGTGTACAATTGAGTGTGAAGACTTCTTTACAATAACATGTACTCTGATACTGACAAATTATTTTCCTTAAACTTAATTAAAAGATTAGATGTCCTCTCTTTCTTATCCTCTATGTGTATTTCTGCCCTCCTACCCTGTCCTCCCCCATTTAATGCATCAAAGAACCCTTATCTGGCCCCCTGAGGGTCTGCCACAGGGAAGAAGTTGAGTGGACATACTGCAGCTTATCTTGTTGGGAAGGCCACTGTGATAACACTTAGCTTTCCCACCCATCTGGCCAGTTTCATGCTGACCCCTGATTCTCCCACTGGCCAGCCTGTGTCACCCATTAAAATGAAAAGATAGATTGCATCAGACCTCAAAGTATGTAATCAGATTTCCCTCTCTGACACCTCATGCCAAATGGACGGGATGGATACCAGAACGGTTGAGAGTGACTGGCCATTCCTTTAGCACGTGAAATCCAATTGATATTTGGGTAGTTGACTAATAATATTGATTTTGACATTGTTTAATAGCTTTTAGGTTAAAAGGTATACTACCTGTACCAGTCAAAGGTTTGGACACACTTGACTGAATTTATGTTTCTCATAATATTAAAAACATATTGATCTATTTTTGTTAAACGGATGAATTGGACTGAATAGTGAAGGAAAAGCAATGGTTTACATTTTAGATGCCGTCAACTTTTTTGATATGGTGATTCAGTGTCTATTGAAATGTATGAAAGTGTAAGTGTGCAAGAATCAACAGTCACATGACAACAACAGATGGCAAAATCATAAGATATAATAATGGTAGTGATAGCCATGCTGATTAATCAGCAGATATTTGGACATTTTTAAATTATTGGAATCGATAACCGTGTTCACTTGGCTGATTAACAGAAGTGTTAACATTCCCTTGTGTCAGTTCCAAAATACCAATAGGTTTATGCAAATTTGAGTGAATATTGCATAAAAGGCGCCACTGACAAGCTAGAACCGCCACTGGCTAGAACAACTCTTTCAGGACAAATACATTGCAATAAAACATTTCTAACTGAGTACTTTTGTACTCCACACACAACTCACTACGCGCCCCACTGAGAGCAAGATCCACATTATAACAACCACGTGGAGGTTAACCCAACGTGACTCTACCCATCCTAGCAACTGGGCCAATGTGGTTGCTTAGGAAGCCTGATTGGAGTCACTCAGCATGCCCTGGATTCAAACTTGCGATTCCAGGTGTGGTAGTCAGCGTCTTTACTTGTTGATGCTGCACATTTAACTGGATGGACATCAGATTTTTTTAGCAATTTAGCTTGACCAGTATGAATAATACATTCTTTTACATGTCCCTCTAATGATGAAACATTAAGATGTTAATCAATAAAATTATATTTTTATTTTTCAAACGTTTCAAAGACAAAATGCCACCAAATCGTAGGAATGACCCTGCCTCAACATGGGCCGCCATCTTGATTGTTTTTGGTTGAATGGATCACATGATTGCGTCACATGACATCAAATGTGTTATCATTTTCAAATATCTCCGTTTTCCATGTCCACAATACAACGCAAACACAACGTTTTCAAATTCATCTACTTTTCTAAAAGCTCAGTTTTCACTGTCAAAAACGCTGTCTCAGTGTGGACTGAAGGCCAAAACATCGAGAAAAAAGGCGCGTTTTCAAACGAAAACGTATTTGTGTTGACGTGGCCTAACATCTTTGATTTAGGGCTGTTTAAATATTTTTCCTGTAAAATAAAGCAATAAGAATTTTTTTTTTGCTGTGTACCCCAGAACACAAAGATAACAAAAAACACAGACAAAAGTGGTTTCTCTTTCAAACCCACTCACACACACACACACACACTCTCTGTTAAATCTTCCCATCTCGACCACTCCTCTGGAGGACTATCTCCATTGATATAGCTCCATGAGATCAGGGCGAGGACTTGGAGCCAAGCCATCCCACGCAGACTCCCATTTACCACAGCAGCTGTGATAAAACACCACAACAGAGGGGGGCCAGAGAGCAGCAGGACACCAATGATAATGCCCTGGGGCGAAGATCACAGGAACATGTGCCCCCTTTGATAAAACACGCTGTACTACTGGAGACCATCACTTACTAGCTTCACATATCATACCGTCTCGGCTGCTGAAAATTACTGCTGACATATTGGCTGGCCTAAACTATTAGTGTCCTGCTGAGGAATGTACAGTATATGCTGTCAGTTGTGCTGCTGAGTTTCACTGCTTATGAACAAGAGGATGTATGTCACAATTGAAAGTTAGAAACTTAAGGGTTGTAAGCTGGAGTTTACTATGAAGTTAAACTTGAAAAAACAAGTTGTGATGGCATTTATATGCAGAATCACATGGGGAGCACTTATGCCCATTAACGGGAGAGTTTAACCAAATATGTACATTCTGTCATTATGGACATTCTGGAGAAACCAGATGTTGTTCCAAATGACATCAAATACACTGGGTTAGAGATTATGGTGCATGCAGAGACAAAAATAGCATATTTACTGTGAATGGAGTACAGACAGTTCAGGTTCCACCCATGTTTTATAGGATCGAGAGAGTGCTGTTTTATTCGAAACTCTACAAAAACAGAGCATGAATTAAGTCTTAAAACGCTACCAGTCAACTCAAACATGGGTAAAATATGCAAACTCACAACTAGTGCAAACTAGTAGTATTTGAAACGTATATTCAGTTTTGTTGAGCAAATTTTGGGTGGTTCCCTGTTAATTATTATTATTTTTTTTAATTGCTATTCAGGTAGTCTGCATCAGTGTTTGTCAGTAGAGTGTCAGTGCTCAGCTATTTTCAAAGTAGTGTAGCTTTTCTAGTATCAAGCTACTATTTCCAACAAGAGGTGGTGTGCGTGACAACACTTGACATCACGGTCTTTAATGCCATATTGTATTGCGTGCACTGCTATGCAGCCTAATAAGCGGAGTAAATAATCACACTCTCTGCATTCATTCCAATGAAAAGTTTGTTCTGATAGTTCATGTAAATGAACAGATTCTAAAAATAAAGTGTTACGAGGCAAACGAGGAGTGATGATCTAAATGCAGCTTTGAATGAAAACAAAAGATGAACCAGGTAACTCAGAATAAAACAAAAACCCACAGGGAACTAAGAACAAGACACGTATACATTCAACAACTGACAATACTGAACCGAAATCAGGGCATTAAATACACAAAGACTATTGAGAACATTAAACACAGGTGAGGAACAATGAGGGACAGCTGGCAGTGATAAGAGCAGGGAATTATGGGAAGTGTAGTCCGGGAACAGATGACAGGGGAGAAACACAGGGCAGACAACAGTGAATCGTGACAGCAAGTCCTTGCATGGGATTTAGGTTTGTATTTTATAAATATATAAAGTGAGGTATTTATTTAAATTAATATTTAGTAAACTTTAAAATCTCTCTGTTTCAAAAGTATAGCCACAAGACAAACAATATGCTTGCTAACATGATTTTAGTGTGATAAAATCACTTACTAACCATTTCTGTGTAAAGTTGTAGACAATTTTACAACAAAGTTGCCATTGCAACATAATACCGTAAACACAAAAAAAACACTTTCCCCATTCACTTCCATTGTAAGTGCTTCACTGTAAGTTACATTTTTCTTTTTTTAAAGAGGCATTTTTTTTATTGTGGTGATGAAAATTATGCTACAAATGAACATTGAACCTGAAGTATTCGGTTTTTGATTAAAAAACATAGTCCCCTTAAGTAGCTTTAAATTTACAAACAAAGTAAGCTAATTTTTGCTATTAGCTTTTTGGGTAACACTTTACAATAAGAATAAACAATTAACAATACATTTGTTACAGCATTTATGAATCTTTGTTATTGTTAGTACAATACAATTGTTCATTGTTAGATCAAGTTAGTTCATAGTACATTAACGAATGTCAACTAATACAAATTTTTATTACATTTTTTGTATTAATATATGTAGAAATTAACATTAACTAAGATTAATTAATGCTTAATAAGTATTGTTCATTGTTAGTTCATGTTAACTGATGTAAAAAAAATTCAACGTTATTGTAAAGTGTTACCGCTTTTTGTGTAGTGAAGTGCTAATTCGAAAGAGTAGCTTGACTATAGTTTAACTGTAAAATTATGAATAGCTTGTTGCTTGACAAACTAAAGTTTCACCGTTGCTTCTTCACCACTAATAAGCACTATGAGAGTCTTTTGGTGGGTGAAGAATAAAATAGATTAAATGTTTGCTGGCTACAGTTCCCTACACAAAACCACACAGCCGTGGCTCTCAGATGGCAATTTCAACGCTGTGCTAGAGCTACATTCAGGACCTATGAACACATCCTCTCAGAATTTCCATGTTAAGGGCCCTTTCAGTGGTGGGTCCACATTAAATACATCTTTGCCTGCAGAAATTGGCACTGAGCTGAGATGGCCTCAGTTGAGCCTTGTATCCAGTCACTCAGCTGAAGGAGGGATAAATGGCTGAGCGAATCGCTGGTGTGAGGAGATGTGATAAAACCGTAGAACGACCCACCGCACGCCTCTCGTGTCCACATGCTTCAGAAGGGCCTCACATCGTGTGCAAAAGCCACAAACCACTCGTTGTGTACAAGCCTTTCTTTAATCTTACAAGCATCTCCCCATACTTTCAGTACAAAAATAACCCTGAAGAGCTTCCTGTGTGTTTTAGCGAAAGCTTTCCTTGAGATGTTCAGAGGTTTCATGGTTTCATAGGAGGGAGCATGAGTTGGAACGTCCAACCTTAATTAAATCATAACTGAATTTATTCTAAATTATCACCATTCACACCTGGTACAAGGGGAGCATTTGTAGTATGCAACAGTGCTGTTCTGTTTAATGTGAAACAGTGTGCTTATTCAGGGTTTAGCCAGGAGGGTATGGAATATCCTGATTTATTGAGGCAAATAAATGTCCGGATGCAGTTAAAGTCGTCTCGTGTAGTTTAACACTCACCATTTATGAAGGCTACTCGCATATTGTCCAGCAGATGAATGAAAAGATGGCGTTCACATGTGTGTTGAAAAATGTTCCACAGAAATTGTGCATGCAATACTGTATATAACATGCCATATACTCAACTAAAGCCCTGTTTGTTCGGGACACTTTTTCCTTTGAGAAGGCTAAGTAAATTCATGTTTCACAGATGTTCTTTGTGATCTGATCAAATATCAAATTCAATACTCTGAAATCATATGTTAAAAAACAACATAAGCATTTTCTGTGAAAATCTTCATGAAAGCTATAAAATAAATTACTTCGCAGTGGATTGCGTGCTCACGCGTGTACTAGCATTGTTAAGCGTTAACCAACACAAGTTCTACCATTACGTAATCTAGGGCTGTGCTGATACAATCATATATCGATATATTGCTATACTTTTTTTTTACAATTGTATTGACACTTTCAATCCCTGTATCAATATTTGTATTGAACTGCTGTATTTAGGCATTCACTTCAGTTCAATAAAAAGAAGCAGGTCATCTAAATTAGCGCAAACGCTGTTTCTCAGTGCAGTCTTCTATGAAGAGCGAGAAACTGAAACTGAACCTGCAGATCAATTCGATACAATTATTATAATGTGATACATCACGATATATTGCATCATAACATAATTATCGCAATATATATTGTATCGTGAGTTACATGTCTATACCCACCCCTAACGTGAACCGTTGTGAACGAGCTTCTCTCATAGCGCTCATGAACGTGCTTTCACTGTTTTTCCGATTTTCCGATTTTCTCTGATGACTTAAATTTCTAGTGTTTATCACCAAAACCTATTGCATGCCTTCAAAAGAATTTTTGTATGACACACAAATGGATTACTTTTTTGTTACTTTGGGGTACTTTTTAAGCTTTAAAGTGAGTCAGTATTAACTACCGTTGGATTCAAATGGTGGATCGGAATATTCAGTAAAATATGTCCTTTTATTCCGGTTCGGAACGACATGAGGGTGAGTAAATTATAACAGAATTTGCATTGTTGTGTGAACTATCCCTTTAAAAGTTGTAACTCAAATGTTGTTAAGGAATCCAATTCCATATAGTGTTTAAAATGAGCACCACACGTTTTGAGTGAACTATCCCTTTAAGACAAGTTCGCCCTTGTAGTAAATATGGAAGCATGTCAGTCCTTGACAAAGCCTTGTTGTTTGAATGACTTGTTAATGACATTCAGGAAGGTCACAATAATCTGTCAATGCAAAGTATTTCTCTCTATATCCATCATTCATGACAGAATGTGGAGTATTTGGTCACTACTGCCCTCTTAAAACTAGGGAGTGTTTGAGGAACTATAAGGACTTTGTAGAGAATCTAGGGAGGGTCAAGAGGAAAGGAAAAAGGGAGGGATCTCCATAGGAGATGGAGGAAGCCGTCTGACTATAATTTACAGCCCTAATAAATCCCCTCTCTTTAGCTTCTAACCCCCATATCTGCCCGCCGGCTCCCTAAAAACTTAATCACTCTCTTGCTGCCCCATCGGTAGTCCTCGTCAAGGCCTTCTCAGTCCATGTGCCCCTCTGCATGGGGCCCACACTGGTCCTACTGTAAAAGCAAACAGCTTCCTCATTATCACCTGTCTGTGCTATCACACTGGCCGAGAACTATTATAGCCCACCCCTGAGCGATTCAACCAGATGTGGCAGCTCATTGGGTTTGGTTTCTTTAGATGTGATATGGAGAACTCCAAAGACGTGTTCAAAAGCACTTAGGTAAGGGCCTTGACCAGGCCTGCACCCCTGCCAATGGCTTAAGATTCGTCTTTACATTTTTGACTATTGATATGACACGTTTTGCTGTTAACATTTCGCACAATATTTTGAATTCACTAAACAATTGCTCAATTTTGCGTGTGGTATTTTAGTGCAAAACCCTGCATCTTATTCAAAAGTTTAAATAGGCACAATCAGTGTGGAAAAAAAACAGTGCTGCATCATATTTAAATGAAGACAAACACCTCCTTTCTATGCAAATTTAGCTCAAAAAAGCTCATTATGGATTGCACTTTATTCACAAAACTCCTTGCCCATCACTATAAACATCACACTATTAACGGCCGAGGAAAGTAGGCGGTGAACAAATTTTGATAGAAAGCGACATTTTTGTATAGGTTTCTATGGAACCTTTTTACATTTCCGGGTTCAGAACTATGGGGCGCCGAGTTTAAAATGCCTAATTTCTTGGACTTAATGAATCATGTAACTCTAAGTGCAGTCCTTTATGACAAAATGCATTTTGTGCACAGAAAGACAAAAATGAATTTTGTGGACCAGATAACCCCTTTCATGAACAAAATACATACATATCTTATTCAAAATATTTGCATTTCACAGACTGAAATTGCTGTGTGCAATTTTCTATGAAAAGGTGTTTTCTGTTATGCAAATGAAAAGTACATTTACTTTATGTCCACGAAATGGACAATTTTGAATATTGTGCATGAAATGAATTAATGACATTACATTTTGTTGATGAAATACAACTGTCTTTTGTCTTCCTATGCACAAAATGCATTTAAGTGTAATTGCATTTCATCATGAAATACTGTAATTCTTGTCACTTTACATTTTCCAATCTCTTCAATCTCAAAATATAATCTCTGTTGGTAAATTTAAATCTTCCTCTATTCATATATGCATTTGGCGGACGCTTTTATCCAAAGCGACTTACAGGGCACTTATTACAGGGACAATCCCCCCGGAGCAACCTGGAGTGGAGGGCCTTGCTCAAGGACACAATGGTGGTGGTTGTGGGGATCGAACCAGCAACCTTCTGATTAACAGTTATGTGCTTTAGCCCACTACGCCACCACCATTCATCTAACTCAAGGTGTCCCACAGGGCTCTGTTCTTGGTCCTCTTCTTTTTAATATCTATATGTTACTCCTTGGTCATATTATCCACATTCATGTTCTCAGTTATCATTGTAATGCTGATGGCCTTCAAATCTACATATCTTTGTCCCCTTTGCTCATTAAATACTTCTTTCAATTATATCAAAACCTGGCTAAACAATACTTTCTAAAATTCAATACTGACAAAACAGAGGTCATGTCAATTGGTCCACCATCCCTACTAAAAAAGTCAGTATTGAGTATCATTATTGATGAGGTCGCTTCACCCCTTCCCAAACCATAAGAAAACTGGGTGTTACATTTGAACCCTCCCTCACATTTGTCTCATAAAAACACCATCACCAAGATGTAGTTTTATCACCTTTGCAACACTGTACATCTCCGACCATATCTCAAGCCTGAAGACACTGAAACTCTAGTTTATGCCTTCATAACCTCACGCCTTGTCTATTGTAACTCTGTTCTAATCGGATTTCCTGCTAAAAACCATATCCACATTGCAATAAGTTAAAAATTCTGTTGCCTGGGTTACAATTATACCAATTATTAGCTGCACTGGTTACTTGTTTCTGTCCATATTGAGGACAATATACTTCTGTTAACTTTTAAATGCCTCAATTATCTTGCTTCTCATTATCAGTCCGAACTGCTGCAGAATTATTCACCTGCTTGCTCACTTTAGGTCTTCTGGCTCCAAACTCCTCACTGTTCTTCATTCAGTGCAGTGGCACCTAAACTCTGGAATTCACTTCCTCAGATTCTTTGTGACATCTCCACTATCTCCTTCAAGTCTCAACAACAAACCAATCTCTTCTCTCAGTATTATCTGTATACCTCTGACTAGTGTTGCCATGCTGTTTTTGTTGTTGTTAATGTTGTGTATTATATTGTTGATTCAGGTCATTATGTCTTTACTTAGCATCCTTGAGCTAGGGAAAGGCCGGTTTACTAGATTTAGGGTGCTAAATAAGGCACAAATGCATCACAGTCCGTGAAAATGGTCCATTGACCATGGTTTTTCAAGAACTTTACAACTGGCCATATATAAACAAGCACGCAGTGTAGTTGAAGCAATGATGTACATTCACAGCAAAGTGTACCACATAGCAGATCTCAATCAATGTGATCAATATTATCCAAGTTTCCCCCTTAATGGCAATGTGCAAACAATAGGCACAAACCCTGTTACACTTGTTCTTCAAAGAGTGAGACTGAGAGGGTGAGATAGGGAGTTTGACACTGTCTCTATCCTCCTCAAGTTCTTCTCTTTATCTATGAGCTATTAAACAGAGAGGGAAGGTTTTCATTAGTGTCTGGCAGTTGCATTGGGAAGCAATGGTGATCGAGCAATAGAGTCACTTCAACCTCAAACCTCCTGTTGCCAGGCCAGAGAAAATCAAAACACCACAAATATCATTTCCCCCACCTCCTGATTACGGAAATGTTTAGGGAAGTACACTTTGTTTTTACATTGATATGCCCTTAAACTATCTTGTGGTTATGAGCTTATTTATTTATCAGCAGTACTTCCTTTATTATGGCAAATAAAACAGCTACTTGTCCACAGCATTCATGAGTGGAGTGAAAACTTTCATAAATGATTCACCAAGCCGAGAATGTCCAACATTGTGCCCATACACAAGCAGAAAAGACAAGACAAAACAAGAGGTTTGTGGGTACTCTATAGAAAAAAACAAAACAAAAGAGTAGTTAAACAAAGATGGTTTACTTTGTGGTTACTGGGAGACAGTTAACTGTGTAGAAACTCAGCTGACGGGACAAAGACAAACTGTAACATAAATCACCTTAAGTGTTGCATTCACACTGCTTTTCACTGGCTTGCACACTATCTAAGACAAACCGCAGTTTATAAAATGCACCAAAGTCACATTTAAAGTGCAGTTTGAGGAGCGATTACTTATTTCTTGACATCATAATTTCATCTAACATGTACATTTAAAATTCCCTGTGGGATTCGAGGTCTGTAATTGTTTGAAAACGGATCATGGAGAAATTATTCAGTTGCATGCAATTTTGCTCAGACTACGTCAATGCCATTCAAATTCAGATATCCAAACCTAGCATTTTCCCTCATTTTTCCTTAACAAGTGTCTTAAGGGCATTTTATACAGACTAAGGTCGCCTTTAATTAGGTGAAATATAGGGTTCAAACGTTACCATACACGCTATCTGCAATACTATCTCAGCACTGTAGTTCAAGAGTCTTTTTAGACCTAAAGCCCAGTCTAGTCACTGAAGAATCTGAATTTTCAAAACTGAAGAATTTTTCTGGGTCTGTTCTAAAACCTAGTTTGTTGCCTCGCTGCTTACCCTTACAAAAATTGAGAGTTCGCTGCAAATTTACCGCAAACTTGACGCAACTTTGCCACAGATCATTTTCACATGCAAATGAGCTTGGTGACAAAGTTGCGGCAAATTGTGCATTGCTGCCAAAGGTTTGTTGGAGGTTCACCACTAGCAGTGAAGAGCTGCAAACTTCTGGCAAGCATTTACGGTGAATCACAAGCTCATTTGCATGTGAAAATAAAGTGCGGCAAATTTCCCACTCATTATTTTCACATGCAAATGAGCTTGCGATTCATCGCAAATGTTTGCAGCTCTTCACCGCTAGTGGTGAACCTGCAGCAAACCGTTGGTGGCAATGGACAATTTGCTGCAAGCCTGCCGCAAAGCACATTTGCATGTGAAAATAATAAGTGCCGAATTTGCGGCAAGTTTGCGGCAAATTTCCATGAACTCTCGATTTTGTAAGGGCAACTTACAATTGATTCCTATGAAGTTTGATGTTAGCATGTTGCTAAGCTACCTCTCAGCCTGGCTGGCATAAAGCTGGGATACTTTCACATAAAAACACATAGATCACACAAATGTTGGATAATGTTGATTTATTGTTTTATTTTTTAATACAGTTCATGTTTTATACAATATTCAATGTTACAAATACTATGGAAGAAAACAGCAGAACTGCATAAGATAAAATCGGATAAAATTAAACAGAGGGTCATTTTTATTCAAACAGAGCTTGGCAGGTTCTACTGAACTGATGTTGTGGTCTGGAGGAATGAGTGCTGGAAGGGTCACATGTGAAGGGACCCGGGTCACAGTCAGACTGTCTCCCTCACAGAAGGCAGTAACCACAATTTTCCACACAAACCACCGAGCTTGACACACAGGATGCTCAGTCACCACAAACACACAATGAACATGAAAAGGATTCTCTCCTGTCTGTCTAGATCCATATTCTGATATTTGGTTCTCCTTTGGGAAAGATTATGTTTAACTTCTGTGGTTCTTTAACTTTCTAGATATTTGTTGATGTTTGATGAATTGTCCATGAAATCAAAATGTAGTCCTGTCAACATTTTTCTTTCTTTTTTTCTGTCTCTGCTTCCCGCTCTCCCTTCCCAAAAATTACTGGAAACATGGGCAGAGAAATTAAGTGATATTTTGGCCTTGGTTAGATGGAAGAGCAGACAGGAAGTCATGGAACCTGGGCCAGTGGAAGCTATTCAGGGCCGGATCTTACTGTTCTGTGTTTTTTTTTTTTGGTATGTAAGGGAATCAGGATCCTCCTGTAGTTAATTCTCCACACAGATTCCACAAACAGCTGGCACTGCTCTTAAATGTCACCAGCATTTATTGGAGAATGTATCTGCTTATTAGTGTCAAGCAGGAGCAATTCAGTGCAGTCTGCTTCACTTCCTGAACTTGCTCTCGTTCTCCTCCAAGACTGTTAGATGAGTCCACTAAATTAAACTGGAAAAAAACAACAACAATTAGATTGTAATTTATTCAGTCTGAAGTCCAAATTCTCTGCTTTCTGTATCTGATGTACAAATTTTGTTGAAGTTTACACTTTCCCATGTTAGCTCTGGTCACAGATTGATGAAAAAAATTAACTGAAAAAACATTATCAGCATGAATTTAAACAGTACACTAATGTGCCAAAACATTATGACAATCACAGGTGAACTTTTATTGACTCAAGTCAAAAGTGTCTTTGATTATCTGGTATTTTATGATATTCACACATTTGACCAGCCAGATAAAAATTATATAAGGCCACATCCACACTAATCTGTTTTCGTTTGAAAACTCTGTTTTATCCACCTTTTTTTCTGGTGGAAGCATGTTTCGGCATATGTGCTTAACAGGTATTTTGATGTTTAGCATATTACATTTTTATAAATTTGCAAAAAAGTAATATGATTCCTTATTGCCAATACTTAATGACCTTTTGAGAGTGCTTCACCTGTCAAAGTTTAAGAAGTAGGTAGATGACATAATTAACCACTTTGAGTTGTTATGACAACAAACAACTGCACAAGTTGAGCCTGAATTCATTTTTACTTCAACTAACACTTAAAAAGGTTGTTGTTCTCAATCTTGATTGCTTGTTTCGGTAGTTTTGACGTGGCCTCTAATGGAGACGGGAACCAGGAAACAGTCAAGTGGCAATCATTTACATTTTCATTTAGTAGACTCTTTACTTTTAATCAAATAAAATCCCTTTTTTGTCACTCAACCATATACACAAGTGCAACAGTGGGTGAAAGTCTTGTGTGCAGTTCCGAGCAACATAGCAGTCATGACAGTGATGAGGCATATACCAATTTACAATAAACATCAGATTTACACAACACAATTGACATATCTAATATACACATAATTACACACAACACAATATACAATATACAGTAGACAATAAACACAAAATAGAATACACAATTTACACTAAAAATAGTATATGTAAAATATACGGTAGGTTGTATTGTGCTGTATTGACATTCAGGCTGTCGGTTAATAGTCAGTTGCCAGTGTGTTGTTAAGAAATAATATAATTTATAATAGTCCAGTGTGAGATTAATAAAGTGCAGTGCTAATGTATATTGATCGTGAGAGATCAAGCACAAGGGGGCGGCACGATGCGGCCTTAATTTAAAAAATCTTAATTTGTGTTCTACTGAAGAAAGAAAGTCATACACATCTGGGATGGCATGAGGGTGTGTAAATGATGAGAGAATTCTCATATGGGTGAACTTTAAGCATATGTTGTGTGACTTTAAAAAACTATGTCTGTCAATGGATGAAATAGTTTTTTTCTAAGCACGGTTTTCTTTGAGGTGACTATTATGTAACTTTAGCAAGCTGTGACATTTAAAATGTTGTTGTGATATACACTGTCTGGCCAAAAAAAAAAGAAGTTGCATACTCTAATATTTCGTTGGACCACATTTAGCTTTGATTACAAAGCACATTAGTCTTGACATTGTTTTGACAAGCTTAAGGTGTGTACACACTGCCAGCGACATCGCGCGCGACAGCGACTCCATCCCATTCATTTTCAATGAGATCACAGCGACTTGCGGCGACACAAGCTGTCGCGACCGTTGGCGACAAGATGTGGGCGTGTCCAGCGATGCGACAAAGTTGAGACAAGTTCAACTTTATTCAAATGAAGAGCGACTTACGGAAGCGACAGCCAACAGGAGAGAAGACGGGAGAGCTCACGTGATCCTTCTCTCTCTCTCTCTCAGCTCCAGCAGTAACGGAAAGATGGATGAAAGGCTAATTCTTGCTGTTAGAAATTTCCCAGTGCTCTATGATATGTCTCTTCCCTAGTACAAGGACATTTTTAAGAAAAATACTGCGTGGAAAGGTGTATCTGAGATCGCGGGGATTTTATGGACCCAGACAGACTGGCATTTGCATTTTCGCCGCAGATAAACAGCCGCTATGGCAAACAGCACGCCTGGTTTCCTCATTCATCTTTGATATAAAGCATTTTATGTACTGATTCCATTTATATTTAGTAATTTCCCTCCAAAATGTTTGTTTTTAGTGGCAAGAAAAGAGATTCGCTGTCAACAGCAATGGAATGACATCCGTGAATGTCATTTATAAAGTTACTAGGCAACCAGTAGTGGGAACGCCCACTAGCGACTTCACCGCCAGCCACTGGCGACCTGCAGCGACAAAGTCGCTGGCAGTGTGTACGCAGCTTTATGCAATGTCACAACAATTATTTCTGTCCAGAGTTGCAGGAATTTTTGGCCGAGAGCTTGTATCGATGACGGGAGAGTCAAACCACTCCGTAAAGTCTTCTCCAGCACATCCCAAAGACTTTAAATGGGGTTAAGGTCAGGACTCTGTGGTGGTCAATTAATGTGTGAAAATGATTCCTCATGCTCCCTGAACCACTCTTTCACAATTTATGTCAGATGAATCTTGGCATTGTCATCCAAGTATATGCCCGTGCCATCAGGGAAGAAAATATCCATTGATGGGATAACCTGGATATTCAGTACATTCGGGTAGTCAGCTGAATTCATTTTATTGCCACATAATGTTGCTGAGACTAGACCTGACCAATGAAAGCGACCCCAGATCATAACTCTGCCTCCAGAGGCCTGTACAGTGGGGACTAAGCATGACAGGTGCATCGGTTCATGCGCTTCCCTTCTTAGCCTGATGCGCACATTGTTTTGGTATCGGGTAAATCTGGACTCATCAGACCACATTACCTTTTTCCATTGCTTCATAGTTCAATCTTTATGCTCCCTATCAAATTTAAGTCATTTTTTCTGATTAGCCTCACTAAGAAGTGGGTTTCTTGTGGCCACACAGCTGTTTAGTCTAGTCGCTTCACATTGTGCATTTGGAAATTCTCTTAATTTCACTATTAAATATAGCCTACACACACTGGGTACACAGAATTATTTTCAAAAAAATATAAAAATTAGATTTTGCATATGTCCCCTTTAAAGTCTTTTAGATAGATGCACAACATTAAGATAAGCAGGTAAGCCGTCTAGGTTGTGGTTATCAGGACTCTAGATCAGCCTGTAAATGCTCAACAGTCAGATTAGCCTCTAAGTTCAGCAATTACTTTATCACCAGCCTCTCTAGTATGTCAGGCGGCACTTAGCATGGGGTCATTTCCTCAAAAGTGGATGGCGGCATGGTGCTGCAGTCGGCTTGTCTGTCCGTCGGCCCCTGCATAATCCCTGGGGGCCACTCTCTGCCTGGGTGAACAGCACCAACCCTGGCCTTCATTTCCAAACACTTCCCTCCGAACCCCTGGTTGTAGGGTAAGTCAGTGACAGGAGCATCATTGTAATGGATCAGCCGGATCCGACACGTTTGACGGCGACTGTTGATGTCACCACAGCCCACGTCTATACTGTTATTAGGCAGGACTTTCACTGCACGGGTGTTGAGAGAGGGGCCTCAGACAACCGGTAGCTCGCCAATGAGTTTGTGGTTTTAAGGGAGTCCAATAAATTTAAGTGGATACTTATGGTGCCTCTCAGTCTATGTCGCAGGGACAGATGGGTCTAGACCTAAATGTTACAAGGGGCCTATACAAAAGGATGCAGGTTAAACGTTTTGGGCAAAAAGGCAACTAAAGACTTACTGTACACTGAGTCGTTAATACATTTTTTCTTGTTTTGATTGAAAGCTGGAAGTAACTGGAAGTTTAGCTGACTCTTTGGTCTTGTTTCTGAGTTGGGATCCAGACACTCATGATCTATGTCTTGAGTACATTGCTTAATGTTCGGTTTCAGTTCTTTTGCCATGAGCTCCTGTCTGGTCTTGTCTTTTGTTTGAGCACATGGCTAATGGTGGCTTCATTGCTATGTGATTTATTGTCTTTTTACATTGTGTTTGTCTTGATATGTGCTTCCTGACTTATTCCCTTATCACTCTCCCTCATTTAGTCCTTGTTAATGTTTATTAGTTAATTAGTTTGCTGCCTATATATTGTGCCTTCTTCCCTCATGTCTCCGCCAGATTGTTTTGTACTATTGGGTATGTACTGCCTGTGAGTTATCCAGTCGGTCCTGTCTTGATCTTGTTTTAGTTTGATGCTTTTCTACCTTGTGAGAATTTTAGTTCACTTTTAGTTCTTTTTAATGAAAGCCCTTTTACTTGCCTTCTGCGTTTGGGTCCTTCCTCAACAAACCGTTACAGATATGTTCTGGAATCTTGATGAGCAATGTGGTTGTATTTCAGGGAAAATTATTATTGGGGAAATATTTGAAAAGTATTGAAAATGCTTTGAGGTGCACTGAACAGAACTGCAGCCTTACAAATATGGACATAGTAACCATAATTTAGTGAAAATATTACTTAAGTTATTGTTATTACAATAAAATTGTGGTAATGTGGTGTGAACCAAAAATTATTTAATTATTTACTCACATTCTTATCTTTCCAAACCTGTATGTATAAAGGTCTGGATTATCAGTGAATAATGATTAAAATTTTGGTCTGTTCCTTACACAAAGCTATCAAATGGCTTCAGAAGATTTGTAATATAGAACGCAAAATATTTTTCACTTTTAGGCAAGGACTAAAAACAGTTCAAGTAACAAAAACTTGTTTTTACATATGTGCATAATTACAAGTTTTGCTGCAGTTTTCTAGTGAAATGTCCAGCAGGGGGCGCCAAAAGTGAGTGAAATGGTGTCATAATCAGACAAGGTATTTAAGGTGAATGTTAAATGCAGGTTTTAATGACTAAAATGCACCTCCCTAACCTAAAACATTAACCTAAACCTAACCAATAGGTTCTTAAAAGCAAATGCAACATAAAAAGCTAATTTCCTGAAGCAACCAAATTGCTTATATGACACTTTCGGCTCACATTTTAGCTTGCAAGGTTGGCTGGGATCGAGCCTCTGTCTTCCAGGTCCAAAATCCAACACTATCAGGTGAGCCACCTCACAAGCTAGTCGAGTGTGTAAATGTAGGTGGGTCTGTAATACAAGTGTTAAAATGTATAGTTTTTCAAATGATGTGATAAGAGTAAAAGTTCTTGATATCATAGCACAGCAGTGTGTGAGTAATAGTGTGAAAAATACATAGTAGTACATACAAATACATATAAGTGTTTATAAAGTCATAATCAGCTGTTGTACTCTTGATTTGTGTGAAAGTGAATAAACGCACAGTTGTTGTAGCGCCTCTAGTGTTCATTTCACCAGGAAGCTGCGTCAAAACATAGAACGTGTCACGTAAAACTCAGTTTGCAAAAATGTTGTTACCGATACTAAAAAATACTGGTACCATAACTAAAAAAATATGTTATCTGCCCAGAACTAAATGAAATTAAAAAACATTTCACTTCATTGGCAAAAATATTTGTTTTCTTATTTGAAGCATAAACCTCACAAAATTGTTCTATATTTCTCTGAAAACGACTAAATGTCTGATGTGATTTTGCTTCTGAATATATCTGAAGGATGTTTAGATTATTTGTTTGTTTATTTGTTTGTTGTTTGTTTGCTTTTTACTAGAAAAAAGGGCAAAATTACGGAGTAAGAAAATATTAGAAAAGAGAGCCTCTGCTTAATTTCTCCTTGGTGTTCCATAGATGAAAGGAATTTCATACAGGATTGGAAGGACATTAGGGTAATTCCAAAAGGTTATTTACTGTACATAACAAGATTTTCATTTTTGGATGAACTATCATGAACATAACTGTTAGACATAAAGGAGAGCCTCTGTCCCTCTTCTCCATGTATTTGTATTAAAGTGTGTATTTAAGTGTGTGTTAAAATATATAATTTTTTATTTGAAACTCAACCACTCTTGCTTTTCCCTTTCCAGTCATCTTTTTTGTTTATGTGCTGTCATCATACGGGAGCATTAACACATCATCCAACTAATCACTAGGAAGCTGAGATTTGCCACGTAAAACAGAGCAGCTGCCATCACTTAGACAGCATGAGCAAACATTTTTCCCAAAGGTGTATTTGACCAGGGAAACAAGGCATTCGAAACAAAACTTCCTGAATTTTACAAATCGACCCGTGGTGCCATTTGAGCATTTTAAGTTATTTCACAGATAATTAATATACATAATTAGGGATAATTCATGTAATTAGAGGGTGAACTGCAGGGTTCTTGTGCACTCTACCCTGACTTACACTTCTAAATCTGCATCACAGTGCACAGCAAACAACTGGAATCACTTACGGCCGTGCACATGTAAAACAACATGGGAGAGAATACGTGGCACAGGAAAACAACATGGTTTTCTGCTCAGCTGAGATCACAGACCACTAGAGCACAATCAGTCAAGCCATCGCAAGCCACAACTGTACAGTGAGCTATTTTTAGGCTGGCATGGGGCAAAAGACTCAACGGGACACGAAAAATGGTTTGATGGTTTTATTTCTACATTCTGCTGCCTTGCTTGCCGGAAGATCCTACTTTCCACTTCTGAAGTCATAATTACTAGTACATTACATTCAAGTGCTTTGTGGTCGAGAGAAAAGGAAACATGTCCATTTTTGTCCAGTTATACTTGACCACAACTGAACCAGCTAACAAGTTAGATGTGTTTCGAAAAAACAATAATTGCCTACCATTCACCACTGAAAATGTCCTCATCTTCACCATGTTGAATGGTTATGGGTCATCCTAACTCTGGAAGATTTGTTATTTAAATTTGTCTTACTGATGTCAATTATTCACCCAATAGATATGCTTTTAAATCAATGGTATCTGTATCAGTCTCACAGCGGTGATGAATACTGTACTCTATGGTAAATTTGACTCAAATTTGTCTTCCACAAAGCACACATTTTTTCCGTAGGGGCCGCAGTACTGCTGGGATAGGGGGGTGGGGGTCATCCTTTTCAGCATGATGGAGAGGGTATACATCCGGCTGCAAACACCTTCCAGGAGACCTTGGGGTCGGCCTGCAGCTGTGGCCCTGTCGGATCTGTCGACAAAACATCACATACACTCTCACCTTCTGTCAGTCTGGGGCCCGAGCTTGGTGTACACGCCAGAGTATAAAAAAGAAAGAATGAAGAAAAAAAGAGTACTGGGTAGAGAAAATGTTTGGATAAATCTTTAAAAAAAAATCTAAAAAATAATCCTTATCTTATCCCTACTTAAAGGAATAGTTTGCATCCAACCTCAATGGTTCTTGAGCCATGACTTTTGGTGATGATTCATGCCAGAACCAGTGCCCTACCAAGACCAGACCTACTGTATCAAATTCAGCCCTATTCACACCTGTCCTGATTCACGCCATTTGAGACCAGTATCACCTTCTCTGAGGTCTGACACTTTAACCTGTTCTCCATAATGCCCAGAAAGATATCAGCTCTGCTCCTAATGAGATGTTCCATAATTCCAGCCTCAGGGCACTCATATGTCTCATTAACCATGCTTAGCTCGTCACGGTACACTAAGCTGCTTAGCACAAATACCTGTAATTTCCTCTCCTCTGAGCTCGGAGGTGTCTCTGCATCCCGCTACCAGAGGCTGAGAGGAGTGACTGTATATAGACATATTGTGAAAGCTAAAGTCAGCCAGAGCAGAGCCATAAACCGGGTGACAATATAGCCAGTGCGTAATTGTTCAGTTTATTGCCTGCCGATTACTGAGGCCCATAAAGTCAGACATTTCTCCCCCTCTATCTCAGACCACACAGAACACATTCGGCAGATCAGCAAAACCGCCTTGCCTGTTTTTCATTGCACTAATAGTTGGGGGAGGAGAGGGAGTCTCCGGGGAAGCCCAATTTATTTAAGCAGGGCAATAAACACTAGCAACTAAGGGCATTAATTGACCATTCACGTGGACAGGCTGTGAATCATTGTTTTGTGGTTGCAGAATATTAGCACCTTGTTCTGACGTTAGGTTGTGTTTCTGATCGCAAATCAGCACTCGGCACCTGCACTAGATATTTACACTCACTTGTCTTGTGTCATGTGTTCTGTTACTTAGGGAACAGAAAAGATACTGCACCTGTTGTATGTAAAAGCAAAAACATTGTCATATATCTAGATTCCCCTTACGAAAATCGAGAGTTCATGGCAAATTTGTCACAAATATGCCACTGATTATTTTCATATGCAAATGAGCTTTGCAACCAACTTTTTTGTTGACAAAGGTTTGCTGCAGGTTTACCACTACCGGTGAAGAGCTACAAACTTCTGACAAACATTTGCAGCAAATTTTGTTGCAAGATTGCAGCTCCAGAAGACTCCAGAACTCCTTACTTTTTGTAAGGGGTACCTTCACTGATATGGCCTCTAAATAAGTAATTTTGTTATTTACATGAATTTCAAGAGAAATATACAATTTTCTTCTGTTAAAACATATCCCTCAAATGTTCATTCATTACTTGCTCAAACCAAGGATGTGACCAAATATGGTTGCTGGGGGATTGTTTAAAAATTGACATTTTGTTTTGCAATTTCATTTGATGATGCGATTGGCAAAGAAATTTGACACTACCTTTATAAGGAAGTCTTTGAAAACACATACTGATTGACAAATATTTAGAATATGGAAATGTCTAATTTTGCCCATTACTTCGATTTCGTGTTGCACGTAAACACGCATTCTTGGCGCGGCCACACATACCTTATTATGGCAAAATTTAGTGGACGAAATACAGTCATCTCAATGGGAATTCCAGTGGCAAAGAATTTCCCCTCGCGGAATTTCACGTGGATTTCAGGTTTGGTGAACTTTGACAGGTGAAGTTTTACAGGCAAATATTGCCATGTTGACCAATGGGATTTTGCCTTGTTTGGCAGTGGCCTCTGTGTGGTGAGCAGGGCTGGACTGGTACTCTTCCCAGTCCAGCCCTGATGGTGAGTTTCTTTTTAAGTCTCACAGAGTACAATATGCAGTATTAAAAGAGGATGCTTTATGACACGGTCATGCATACGTTCACATGGAGAAATTCGGCGGGCGAAGATGGCGTGTGCGGACGTTAAAGCACGTGTGAAACCAGCAAAAACATAATTGTCAAGCAGACTCTTTTTAATGCTGCGAGACTTACGTTAGAAATAAACCATTTCCACCACTACATTTCCACCGCTACATTTCCACCGCTAGGTACGTTTCCACTGATAAAATTATATCCTTGTCAATTGTGAATATTCAGTGTCACTGTGTGAAGCATCACCCACACGGAGGTCACAGCCAAAACAAGCAACTTCCCATTGGTCAATGCAGTGAAATTGGACGTTCCAAGTTTACTAAACTTGAACTCCATCGCATGGAATTCACGATCGTGTGATTCCTATCGAGATGACTGTATTTTGCCCATGGGATTTCGCCGTGTGAATATATGTGTGACCTCGCTCTTAATGTACGTTTCCATTGGCACAGAAAAAATACACTCACCCCCGCTCAGCACGATAGACAGCTACCACTTTGGGGCGTGTTTGTAATATGTAAAGACAGTGGGTATTTTCTCTCATTTTTTTCAGTACACAAGCAATAACATTTTATGTGAGAGATTACTATTGGAAACATGGCAGCTTTATTTTCGAATGGCCACAATGTACAAACAGTGTTGATTTATTACATTTTTGTATACCCAGCTACAGATTGCTTTAAATAAATGTGTGCAATCATCATTGGAAGTCTGCTTGAAGTCAGAAATAAATATGATGATTTAATTAAAGCACAGAATCCAACAGAAACTCCAGCAATAAAGGCATATTTTAAAGTGCTTATGACAGACATCACTGCTTCAGCTCATATTGATTGGCTGCCATCCAGCGTTTTATGATTCTCATTTGCATAACACTGAGAATTTCTCATCTTTTTGATGGCGTCTGCCGTTCTACACATTGGATCCGCTCCACTGTCGATCCCACAATCCACTTTGCGAGCGTTGCGCTCTACTCCCTTATTAATTAATTGAAAACACAACAGTGGAAACGTACCGTTACTTGGCTTAACTGGCTTATTCAATGTGAGCACATATTGTGCACATGCCTGTTTAATTTTTGATGTCAAAAGCAGAGAATAACCCATTAATTTAAATTTTCACGTAAAAACTTTCATGGTGTACCTTTTGAAAAAGCTGGTTTTTAATAGTTGTGAGTATTGATGTCATTGTAAACATGCTCAACGTCTACAGTGGTTACAACTCTGGTTCTAACAGCCATTCAGTAAACTTACCAACCAGCAATCTATTAAGAATTTATCAATGCATTCCTCACCTTTTTTGCTAAGACAAACAGCTCAATGGGCCTGAGTGTTCTGTTTGCTCAACTCAAATGTCAACCATGTTTGCTCTTTCTTGAACAGCCGTCCATACTGAAAACAATGCTGCAGACATCACCAATGGACCTATGGTGTTACTCATTTCTATATTCTACAAAAGAAGGAGAAAGTAATATTATAACTTCAAGAGGAATGTCTAAGGGCTGTGGTTTATCAAAGAGTTTTTGAACTATAATTTCAGTTTGGTTAACTGTAGAACAGGAGCTGACATTGACGTGAATGCGTCTTTTCCAGAAGCCTGTGGTAATTTGCGGGGTGTATTTTACTGAGGTCCTCAGCCATGGCTCTGAGGAGCACTCGTTAATGCAAGAGGCGCTGTGCTTCCTTTGTTGTGCTAATTAGGCACAGATGTGGGCACCCAAAACTGCGGGAAATCTCCAGGGAGATGTCCAGACACATATATAGAAATAATGTTTATTTGTTCTTTACTGTAATGCTTGTTCCCCTTCTGTCGCTCTCTCCACGTTGTGTCAGAGAAGTGACACTAGGGGTCTCTCTTGAGCGCCGATATTCACCTCTGGACTATGAAAAAAGGCCAATGAGAGTTGGCAACCAGTATTTGCATGTCCCGCCCCCGGACATACGGGTATTTAAGCGGCGCAAATACGGGAGTTCATTCAGAAAATTTCTTCGGAGCCGATGGTCGTGCATGAACTCTGCTGCGAGTTACACACCAAGTTCCTGGTTAATCCTCTGACGCTCTGCATGCTGTTGGATTTGACGGCGCATAACAGTGGCTTTCTCCTTCGTGCACGGCTGTGCATTCTTGCCCCTGGGCGCTTCGACAGCGCAGACAACTCGAAAGAGTTATTCTAAAAGAGTAATTTCGCTCTAAAGAGCAAAACACAGCGGCGTTGAACGTCCTTCTCAGGACGCGTATTTTTAAAGACGATATTTCCGCCCCATGTAGTTTCTGGATGTGGTTGATTTCTCCCCACCTCTGACGGTCATAAAAACTGCCTTGCATTCCTGGGTTGCGATCACACGCAGGCAGCGTTTTTATGAATGGTCTATGTTTTCAGTGCGAGAACATAGCCATGACAGCATTGCGGCCGTAGGCTTTCTCTTGTAGTGAGAGAAAGCCGCTTCAGCCGCCCCCCGCGCCTGGCCTCCTTCCCACGGGATTGAGGCAGGCGCCGCGGGCGATGAAAACGATCTGGGGACAATGACGGGCTCCATTTCGCCGGGTGAACCCCCTCGAAACCCCCCGCCTCCCCGGCACGCTTGCTTGTTTCTGTCCGAGCTCGGGATGAGCATTCTCTCCAATGGGTTATGTTTTCAGTGTGAGAACATAGCCGCGGCAGCGTTTCGATCTCCGCTTTCTCTTGTAGTGAGATAGAGCCATCTCAGCCTCCCCCCGCACCTCGCCTCCTTCCTACGGGATTGAGGCAGGCGCCGCGGGCAATGGAGAACTATCTGGGGAGAATAACGGGACGCTTTCGCCAGGTAAATCCCCCTGAAAACCTCCCGCCTCCCTGGCACGCTTGCCTGCTTCCCTCGAGCTCGGGATTAGTGCGGTCCGCTTAACGGCCTACTGTCCAGTCCCTCGAGCTCCCCAGCATTGGATGATGACATCACCGCTGCATCGGAGAGCGTAACAGTGGCGTTGGATGCGGATAACTCGCCTGGGCCGCCACCTTCGGGTCTCCGCCCAGTCTGAGCCTGACGCAAGAAGGCCCGCTATGCTTCCCCGGGCTTAATTGGTTCCGCGGGCATGTGCGCCGCTCACAGCCGCGCCCCGGATTCCTTCCTGGACGTGCATGACGAGCTGAGCAAGCCCAGCTTCCTCGCTCCTCCGCTCTCGCTACCCTCGGTGGTAGAACGGTCCCAGACCACTCCCTCCCTGTACGCCATGGCCCCCTCCTGCAAGTCCACCGGGCCAGGGCACTTCAAAATCTGCACTTGGGTAGTCCTGTTCTTGACGTGCTGCAGGAACTGCACTCGAACAGGCGATACCCATTCTGTGGTCCAGAAACGCAACGATGGACAGGCAGTACGGGAGGCAAAGCACGCTTTCTCAAACGCCCCCGTCTCCCAGCTCCGTCCATTCGGCGACACCACTTGACGACTTCGCCCAGCAGTCCTCAGTGGTGAAGAAACAGACGAATGCTATTTTCAAGCAAAAAAAGCATCCTGCCCTGCCGCAAACCTGCCGCCAGGGGCCATGCCCTGTCTGCTCGCCGAGGGCGTCCTCCTGTGGCTTTTAAGAAAGAAAGAAAGTGGTGCTCCACCTCAAATAACAAGTGAGTGGGCCCAGCTCTCAGCCCCAGCGTTGAGCCCCCCGCAGAAGTTGGACGCCCATCGTCTCACGGACCCCCTTGAGGACCCAGAAGGCTCCCAGGCGCTCCTGAGATGACAGACCCAGAGACTGAGACGTTAGCTCCGGAGCTGGTAAGACCACTCCGATCCCCGGTGGAGGGCCGGGAGGAGAATTTTTTGTTAAATTCGTTACACACTATAGAGCTATTTCCTTGTTGTCTCTGGGGTCACCTGGCCCGCAAATGCCGTTCTCACGGCACTCTGCTTTCAGGCCTCAACAGTCCCGACTCCATGGACGCGGTGTCCCCGCCTTCAGCCTCACGACTGTTCCCCGGCCGGCCGGTTCAGACGAGTCCAGAGGACGCCAGCATCAGACCTCCTCCTCAGTCACGAACCCGCCCCCTGCCGGGTGCGCGGAGCAAGGTAAGTGCTTTGAGTTTATTCTCAGCACCGGAGCCTTGGGACGCCACGTTGCCTCCCGACGCCGCGTTACCTGTACGTCCAAAAAACTCGTCCCCTTGGTGCCCCTAGCACGGAGCTTAGAGGCGTGGCTTTCACTGCCCAACCCGTCACGCTGGCTGCACCGGACCATTCGACTCGGTTACGCAATTCAGTTTGCCAGGTCTCCGCCCCCCTTCGTGGGCGTACATTTTTCCGCAGTACCCGGCCAACATGCCCATTCCCTGCGTGAAGAAATCGCCTCCCTTCTATTAAAGGACGCGATAGAGACTGTCCCTCCAACCGAAACGAAGAAGGGTGTCTACATCCCTTACTTTGTTGTACCCAAGAAAGGCGGCGGCTTACGACCGATCTTGGACCTGCGAGTTTTCAATCGGACCTTGTCCAAACTCCTGTTCAAAATGCTCACCCAGAAACAAATTCTATCTGGCATCCGGCATCTAGATTGGTTCGCAGCGGTAGACCTCAATTTGCCCTCGACATCGACCCTTCCTATGGTTCGCGTTCGACGGCCAGGCATATCAGTACAAAGTCCTCCCCTTCGGCCTGTCTCTGTCCCCTCGTGTCTTCACGAAAGTCGCAGAGGCAGCTCTTGCCCCGCTCCGAGTAGCCGGCATACGCATACTCAATTACCTCGACGACTGGCTCATACTGGCTCACTCTCGAGAGTTACTATGCGCACACAGAGACCAGGTGCTCAGGCACCTCAGCCGTTTGGGGCTTCAGGTCAACCGGGAAAAGAGCAAGCTCTCCCCGGTCCAGAGCATCTCTTTTCTCGGTCTGGAGTTAGACTCAGTCTCAATGACAGCACGTCTCTCCAACGAGCATGCTCAGTCAGTGCTGAAATGCCTCGCTTCCTTCAAGCCAGGCGCCGTGGTCCCGCTAAAACATTTCCAACAGCTCCTGGGGCATATGGCATCCTCCGCGGTGGCCACGCCGCTGGGGTTGATGCATATGAGACTACTTCAGCACTGGCTCCGGACTTGAGTCCCGAGATGAGCATGGCACCGCGGCACGCACAACGTAAAAGTTACCTCTGCCTGCCGCTAAACCTTCAAACCCTGGACAGACCTCTGCTTTCTAAGGGCAGGTGTACCCTTGCAGCAGGTGTCCCGATGTGTTCTGGTCACAACCGACGCTTCCAAATTGGGTTGAGGCGCCGTGTGCAACGGGCGCGCAGCCGCAGGCCGGTGGAACCGAGGCCCGCTGCGCTGGCACATCAACTGCCTAGAGCTGCTGGCTGTTTTTCTGGCCCTGCAGAAGTTTCTCCCGTTAACTCGGAACAAACACGTCCTAGTCAGGACAGACAGAACCACGGTCGTAGCCTACATAAACCGCCAAGGCAGAGTACGCTCCCCCCACATGTCACAGCTCGCCCGTCGTCTCCTCCTTTGGAGTCAGCAGCGACTGGAGTCACTGCGCGCCACTCACATCCCCGGCAACCTCAATGTGATAGCGGACGCGCTGTCAAGACAAAGCTTGCCTGGTGGGGAGTGGAGGCTCCACCCCCAGTTGGTCCAGCTGATTTGGGACCGGTTCGGCAAGGCTCAGGTAGACCTGTTTGCCTCCCAAGAAACCTCCCACTGCCCGCTCTGGTATGCCCGGACAGAGGCTCCCCTCGGGGCAGATGCGCTGGCACACAGCTGGCCCGCGGGGCTGCGCAAGTACGCATTTCCCCCAGTGAGCCTTCTTGCACAGGTGCTATGCAAGGTCAGGGAGGACGAGGAGCAAGTCATTCTGGTAGCCCCCTACTGGCCTACCCGGACTTGGCTTTCGGACCTCATGCTCCTCACGACAGCCCCTCCCTGGCGAATTCCCCTGAGGAAGGACCTTCTTTCTCAGGGACGGGGCACGCTCTGGCACCCGCACCCAGACCTCTGGAACCTCCACGTCTGGCCCCTGGACGGGATGCGGAAGATCTAGCCGGTCTACCATCTGGCGTCGTAGATGTAATCAATCAAGCCAGAGCCCCCTCTACCAGGCATCTTTATGCCCTAAAGTGGCGTCTGTTCGCGGACTGGTGTTCTTCCCGAGCCAAAGACCTGCAGAAGTGCGCAGTTAGGTCAGTGCTCGTGTTTCTTCAGGAGAGGCTGGAGAGGAGGCTGTCCCCCTCCACCCTCAAGGTGTATGTCGCCGCTATCGCGGCCCACCATGACACGGTAGACGGAAAGTCTCTTGCTAGCAACGACTTAATCGTCAGGTTCCTAAAATGTTCCCCTCCTGGGATCTCTCGGTCGTCCTTACGGGACTCCAGAGACCCCCCTTCGAGCCGCTTGACTCAGTTGGACTCAGGGCGCTCGCTTCCATCAAGAGGGTCGGGGACCTGCATGCGTTCTCTGTTAGCGACGCTTGCCTGGAGTTCGGTCCGGCAGACACTTTCGTGATCCTAAGACCGCGACCGGGCTATGTGCCCAAGGTTCCTACCACACCCTTCAGGGATCAGGTAGTGAACCTGCAAGCGCTGCCCCGGGAGGAGGCAGATCCAGCCCTTTCACTGCTGTGTCCAGTACGTGCCTTACGTATCTACCTGGACCGCACACAGAGCACTAGACGCTCTGAGCAGCTCTTCGTCTGCTTTGGGGGACAGCAGAAAGGGAATGCTGTCTCCAAGCAGAGACTCGCCCACTGGGTTTTCGACACCATTTCCCTGGCTTATCACACCCAGGCCGTGCCCCCCCTTTGTGGGTCCGAGCCCACTCCACCAGGAGTGTTGCGTCCTCATGGGCACTGGCTAGGGGCACTGCCCTAGCAGACATTTGTAGAGCAGCGGGCTGGGCAACACCTAACACTTTCGCGAGATTCTACAATCTCCGAGTTGAGTCGGTATCGTCCCGTGTTCTCTCAGGTACCGAGCCCGTAGAACTCGGTGGCACGCCCACGATCTGACCGGGTGAATCGCTTGCATCTAGCGCCCTTCCCCCTAACCAGGGGAAACAGTGCGCCTTCATTCCCAGGAGATCTCAGGTTTGGGACACTGGTTGATTCCTCCCTAGCCCTCGTGGGTCGCAGTTCAGCGGAGGAACTCGCCGACCCAAGCCACTGCGGGTACCGCAAGATACCCTGCACTGGTATAGGTGCTCCATACCTGCTCGTTCTGTCCCCTCTGGCGAGCTGACTCCCGTGTTTCCCTTAGGCAGTCATGGCTGCCTTGGCTGCCGTGCTGTATGTTCCCCCCTCTATAGGCTGGATCCACCACTGCACCAACTTTTCTACATAGGCCCTAAGTCAGGCCTCTGATGGTTTTGCCACTTAAACTTGCCTCCCCTCTCGGGTAGGCATGGCCTCCGCAGGGTCTTCTCCGCCCTGAATAAGGGCTAAGACCCCCTTCCCTCAATGCGTGTAAGGGCCCCGGCCTAAGTTGCTCTATGCGAGAAACATAGAGAGAAAAGAGGCCCGGCCAGGCTTGGCCCGTTCCCAGGTTGGCGGCCAGCACCTTGTTCCCCCCTCCAGGGTAACGATAAGGAATCCTGATGGGTTAAATGGGGCATTGGGGAAGGGTACGTGCAGCCTGATACAGTTGGTCGTCCTGCACGTAAGAATACCTGCTCGCTCCTGTATCAGCAGTTCACGTACACGGCTCAGCGCGTGGTGCTTTTATAAGTGGACCCCTAGTGTCGCTTCTCCGACACAACGTGGAGAGAGCGACAGAAGGGGAACGTCTAGGTTACGTATGTAACCTCCGTTCCCTGATGGAGGGAACGAGACGTTGTGTCTCCCCTGCCATGTCACTGTTGTGGCCGGACCATTTCCGGCTCCTCAGAAAAATCCTGAATGAACTCCCGTATTTGCGCCGCTTAAATACCTGTATGTCCGGGGGCGGGACATGCAAATACTGGTTGCCAACTCTCATTGGCCTTTTTTCATAGTCCAGAGGTGAATATCGGCGCTCAAGAGAGACCCCTAGTGTCTCTTCTCTGACACAACGTCTCGTTCCCTCCATCAGGGAACGGAGGTTACATACGTAACCTAGACGTTTATGCATGTTATGGACATTATATAAAATGATAAAATACTATTTCAGAATAATAATCAGGACTTTTTGTAGCTAAATAAAATCATACCAAGTCAAGGGTAAAACAACAGTAGGGGAGAGGGCTGTCACACAGGGAAGGTATCACAAGGGCTACATCTAATAAGGTTTCAAGTCAAAAGTCCAATACACAGATGCCCACCTGCACATGCATTGAGTGTGAGTAAGTGTAATCAAGCTTAAAATCACGCTTGTGCCAAGTAAACTGCAGATGCCTAGATTTATTGTGGAAAAGGAGTTATATTTTGGTCTGTTTCTCATCCAAAACCATTTCTATCACTTTAGAAGGCATGGATTAAACAATCTGAGTTGTATGGACTACGATTATGCTGCCTTTATGTCCTTTTTGGAGCTTGGAAGTGTTGGACCCCATTGCTTTGCATTGTATAAACTAAAACACCTCATATCTTAATCTAAATATCTTCAACTGTAGAAGTTTGAGCCAAAATATAGGTGAGTAAATGGTGAGAGAATGATCAGTTTTGGGTGAATTATCCCTTTAAATTAAAATAATTATAGTGTAATATTATAAATGATATCTTCCAAACTAAAATTCTGCTATCTTAATCTTTGTGAAGTTCTTTTGTAAACTTTAATGTTATAAAAAACAATTTTATATTTGTTAATTGCAATAAATGGTCAATTTTGTATGTTAAATGTTTTATTCATATTGTAAATTGTGTTTCCTTACTGTCAACATTGTGCTGAAAAGCCTATAATGGGCTATTAATGGTAGTTTCAATTGTGATTACTTAACACTTATAGAATAACAACAACAACCGCTGTTGTGGTATGTTGTCACAAAAAGTAAATGTGTGTTTGATGAACCGTATCTCTTTTCCTGGACAATACCTGTGGAAATATTGAATAACTTTATTGAATGCAAGACAATAACCTATGTGCTTAAGCAGAAATTTACTTTAAAAAATAAAATACCCAAAGAAATATTCACTAGAGTAAAAAAGATTGACAACAAGTCCCTAAATGGATGGATATAAATAAATCAATAAATAGTCTTGAATATTCATGTTCATGTCATGAAGTCTTAATTCTCATTAAAGGAAAGCTATTCTTCAAACAAACATCCTTCCAAACATATTAAATGCATTTGGTGAAATCAGTAACGTCTTTCCTGTCCAGTCTCATGCTGGTGCTGTCAGCAGGGCCCTGATGCCGCATTCCAGGTGGCACCTGGTCCCTCCTGTCTCTATTTGGAGTGTAGGTCCTTTTGTTTCCCAAACCGTGACTGAAATCTCAAAATCCAAACATACCAAAACCTTCATCACCCAGAAACCATCCCCCTTTATATCTGTCTTTTGTCTCAGGAGAATGTGAAAGCGGTCTGCCTCTCTCTTCTGGCGATGAGTTCAAGAGCGTTGCACCACTGAGCGTTACGGTCTTGAGAGAGAGATATGGAATCTCCCAAAGACTTGAATGGCTCCTGCTCAAGAGGGTCGTCTTCTCTGCACCCACCCGTGGCTTCCTGGGGCCAGGTGTAGATCAGGGGTGGGAGGGCTTGTATAAGGAAGATGATTGTGTTGCTCTGATCCATACACTAACACAACAGGCACACCGGTTGCCCGCTGGTCAAAACACTGAAGGCCTGTTCATTGAGATGTACTGCTAAGAAGTTTCATGGACATCAATCAACCATAACTACCTCCCCTATAAACTATGATAACAGTGTTGACATGAAATTAGTTCATTTAGTAAACAGCATACTGTGTAAAGGCTAGGGTGCACTTCCTTTTTTGTGCCGATAAGTGTCGCACACGGCCGAGCGCTCTAGCCTTCTAAAGTATACTCTTTTAAATGCAAAAAATACATCCAAAATAAATAAGAAATGTGCATGAAATGCTGTTTAGAGTTTAAATTGTTTTATTAAGAGACATTAAACTAGATAAACTATATATTTAATTGGTTTCTAGGTACAACAGTCTGTGAAATAAAGATTGTTAATAAAAATGAAGAAAAAAATTGTTGCTCCAATTTATTACTTTATTATTACACTTTCACATTTCAAATGCAAGGTCTTCATAAGTCGAAACACCACAAGTTCAATAATAAAATGTTTGGAGCAATAGTATGAGTGTGTGGATACTTACTATTTTTTATTTTGTTGTTTGCTGCATTTGTATTGTGTCCGGCTGATATATTGTCATTATGACTCGTAGTAAAGAGATGTCGAAATCGTAAGATATCCAATTACTTATCCAGCTCATACCTATAGGTAACAACAGAATTTTGAATCGATACAATACATGTACAAATCATATTTTAGCTGGCCTTCCATCCAACATTTTATTTTAAAGCTGATGTAATTTCTGTGCCACTAGCGCCACAATATGGAATTGCAAAAATAAATTTTGTTTTCTTAATACACCTCCATCTGCTATTGGTCAAACAAAGAAATAGTCCCACCCCCAAATCACGCCATTGGTTGAGTAACGTTCTTGGGGTGGGTGTAAGCGGATCGCTCAAATCAAACAGAGCAATTTTCACAGCGTCACAGAGAGCGCTATCAGTTTAAGAGAAATTTAACCTATGAATGGTCTCTGCATTTTAAGCTGGGATAAGAGAAAGTATTTAATACAGAAAAATGTACATACATCAACTTTAAGAAAGGAAACGCATTTATAAATGCAATACAAATGACTGATGTATGTTAATAACTGTAATACACTTCCCTCGTCTCGCTCCAAACTCCAATGTTTTATTACTCCCGTGGTACAATCATGTTATTTTTTCTATTTTAATTGTGGGTTTGGGACTTTATGGTTAGGTTTAGGTTTATGCAGCACCATTTCTGACAATTTTGGCTCTGTAGGTGAGATCACTGTTGTTGACGGGGTATTTTGCGACTTCCGCTGACCTCGCTATTGCCGCTTCCCTCTACAAGAACGTTGTCATCATTGGTTATCTTGTCAGTCATTGGTCCTTACACGTTGGTGCCCCCCCATTGGGTTTACATTTGGGTCAAGGGTTAAACTTAATAAACTCATAATAATATAATTTGTTGAGAGTAAAAGTTGTACGCATTTGTACAAGCCAACCTGTGCCATTTTTTTTTACGATTTCGCCATCTTGTTGTATTATTACGACTTAACATTAGAACAGGTTGGTTTGGCACCTATGCCTAACTTGGGTTCAATGTGCACACTTTTTCTGAACTTTTCTCTATTGAACACCTCATCCAAATGGTTAAAAATGCCATCAAGCATTACCACAACTGATGGCAAAACTAATATCAACTGTGACTATTTGTGTCATACTGCTTGAAGTAACAAAATCTTCATTCAAGGGAAAAACCGCAAAACTAAAGTCTAATCTCAACACATCCTATTGTGAACACATGAGCCACCTTTAAAAGAAACCCTTCACTTTATCCTGCAACAATGTGTCACATGATTGACAAGGGAAAAGCTGAGAGCTAAGAGGCCGGCTCAGCGCTACCCCAGTGTCCTCAGAAACTATGAGAAGCTCTTAATCAGACCAAACAATGCAAGCTCCAGCTCCCAACTTCTTTAATGGTCTGATCTAATAAGCTGAAGAGAACTTTGAGCCGATCCCCCTGGATTACCTCTGAAGATAGTCCACAGCAGGGAGCCCTGAAGAAGAACCCTGGATACTCCTTAATTTAAACCGGGGATGTCGACCCTTTGAACCCCTACAATGCCGGTCCACAAAGGGGGTGGTGGACTTAACAAAGGATGGTATGACAATGTCAAACAGTGGCTTAATGTCTTCATAAGATACCTTCTTAATGAAAAGAAATCTTAGGAATTTGTCAGGAGCAGTTGGAAAGAATTGATTCTTGCCCTCTTTCAAAGCACATCATGGAGCTAATTTTCAGCAGCATGTGTTGATGAAATAAAATAGTCAATTTGTGTGTGTATGCGTGTGTGCGAGTGTGTGTGTGTGTGTTTTTGTTTTTGGCTTGAACTTCCAGCTTCAGCTGTAATTTCGCCTTTGATTCCTCCTAAGAAAACAAATTCAGTCTTTTGAGTCATGTCTCAAAAGCCTTGAAAGTATATGTTGGGATTTCTAAAACACGGCAAACGAGTGTTCAACCATAGATAGCCCAAAAAGGGCAGTTTCTCTGAGATCTGAGAAGATCCTGAAAGATCTAGTTACATATAATTCCATCGATGTTATTTCTCCTCGCGCATGCCTTTATCCCTTTAACGCAAGCTTTATGAACATAAACAACGACCTCAGGGTTACTGCCTGGACGCTCTGTTTCTGTTTTTCTGTTGTAATCAATACTCCACCAAATATGGTTTAGTTTCCATGCAGATAACATATATCGCAATTGGACATAATCCTCAAAAGAAAGGCAATCAGATGAAAAGCTTGTCAGGGTGAATCAAAATACACACGGGACCTTCCGAGACCATCGCAGCTCAACTTGTATTTATGGAACATAATCTCTTTATTCTTTCATATGTGCAAAATTTATCAAAGAGCTATCCTGCTTAGGCAATGTTTGGAAGAGAAATTCTGCAGAATAAATGCACAAAAACATGTGCCTGTGTACCGAAATACACTACATTCCTCATAGTAAATGCTCATAGAGTTACAAAAAAGTGTATGTAAGTACCTGTCATGGTCATGTCTCTTTAGACTACTCCACTTGTGTCATAAAGACTTGTGCCTTGAGTGAGAGTGTGAATTGCCTCATGATGAGAGCTGTTACACTCGTACAATGGATTGTTGTTTTAATGAGACAAAGATGCATTCACCTAATTCACTCTCACAGAATTGGGAGTTATAAATAAAACAAATAGATAGATGGATGTCCATTAAGTTCAATAAATAAACTTCAATTGGTTCAAAATGCTGCTGCCAGAGTGATGACAAGTACTAAGAAATATGATCAT